>NW_026000057.1:7490975-7536678 GCF_001458135.2 Marmota marmota marmota | reverse complement strand
AACAGGGATGGTGACGTCAGCTTTCCAACATGGTGGCTGCTGGCCTCCTCTGTGGTCTGACCGGTGTGGAGAACCAAGATGGACCGCTTCCTTCCCCCGTCTCGAACCCAGAATTCAGCCCTGAGTACGGTGCTTGCACGGCTGGCAGAAACTGCAGCGCTGTATCCCTGCGTCGCTATCTCCTCGTTTCCCAGCGCGCGCTGCAGACTCTAGCTGCAGGGCGGTTTGCTGAATAAGCAGTGTTACCCTCCGTGCGAGAAACCTCTCGCGTTTGAGTCCCCGTAGCCGATCCTCCTGCGATGGAAATCCTTCCTCCAGGTTCTGGAGCACCCCACTATTGCTGGAAATTCCTAACAAGATATCCTTTAGCCGTCCTGACTTGTCATACTCCCACACAGTGAAGCAGCACACGGGGGCAATGCACTCCCCTCGCCGCCATCTTCCTCCGGGTGATACATACATGTACTTTGGATAATGATGTCCATCACATTCCACCATCATTGTAAACATGGAATTTACGATGAGCTCAGCTTCCAGCGACAGTTGGAAGTTGTTCTTTTCTCCTCATCGGGTGGTTTTAACCGAGCCTGGCCCCCAAGTTTCACCTCATGTGAGGATTGTGGTATGTTCTGGTTATCCCCTGGGAGCTGAGCTCCAGTTGCCTCTCCTGTTTTGGGGAGCTGGGGCAGCCTCCACGGTGAGTTCCACCTCCATTCTGCATTTATTTTCTGTCTTTGGTCCTTGAAGATGACTAAAAGTACATCCCTACCTTAGTCCTGTCTCATTTCTTAGGGAAAAGCTTACTCTTCCTCTTTCTTCTGTTTTAAACTTTCATAGAGCTCATATCTAGTAATAGACTTAAGTGTGGGGTTTTTATGATGTCCTCTCCTGCATGCCATTACCTTGGCGTTCCTTCAGTTCCTGTTTATTTATGTTGGCCAGCATGGCCTCAGGTACTGTCCTTCCTTCTCTGTGTTCTCCTCTGTTTCTGGGATACTCCCAGCCTCCTCCAGTCTGCTGCTTGTTCTGTTTTCTCTGTGTTAACAACTGGCAACATAGATGTTTTTCAGCCTGGCTGTTTCCATTTGTAGGTTACAAAACCATCTCAAAGTTTTCGTATCAAAACCAAGTCTCTGATTCTCCTCCAACAATCTTCCCAACATTGACAAATAACATCTCCATTCATCCATTTACCGAGGCCCAACACTCATCCTTGAATATTCTCTTTTTTGCACATTCCATATCCTATTCCTTAGCAAATTCTGCCAGGTCTACCTTCAAACTCTATCAAGTTTTCACTCTTTATTGTTATTTACAAGGTGTTAATGGCCTCTATTTAACTCGTTCTCCTATTTGGTTTTATATATCCTCTATTAAAAAAACAAAACAAGCAAACAAAAAAATAATTCTGAAATTTACCTTTCCAACATGGAAAGAGACCCAAGAGGAAGGGAAAGATATGAAAGTGAGTGCTCTCTGGGGTCAGGCCTGGGCATTGTGTCAAGTCTTTTACATTTAATTCATTTGGCCTGACCACAGGGCTTTGAGCTTAATTATTATTATCATCTATATTTTATCTGAAAGACCTTAGCCAGGCAAGTTAATTAGCTGGGATCAAGAACTCAATTTGCTAGAACTCAGTACCCTTAGTTTTAAAACCAAGAATATCCTTGGAAAACCAGAGTAAGCTGGTTACCCAAAGCCTAAGGTCAGTGACTAGCAGGTAAAGAACCCTGGGCAAGAACCCAGACCCATCTGAGCATAGAGTCTTTCTTCTCCCAATGATGCTATATTGTCTTCATTAGACAAATATGGGGGAAAAAGCTTGATTGAGAGAGTAGGTAAAAGGTAAAGGCATGAAAAATTCACAGAGGGCAAATAACCATTTCCAGAAAGAAATTTTGTCTGGGGTAATTGTGTATCATCAGGAGTCAGGAGATCAGAAATCTGGTTCTAGTTCATTCACAAACCCAATGTAAATTTAAAATCACATCCCTGTGTTGCTCTTTCTGTACCTGTAAAATGAGGGGCTAATCAGATGACTCCTAAGATGCTTTCCAATTTTAAATGATATTATTTGAAGCTGTCCCTTAAATATAAACTTTCCAAAACCATTTCAAAGCCTGTAAAATTAGTTTTCTCAAGGTCACTGAGAAAAAAGAAAACTGAAAGTAGAAGTCAGGATTTGCAATATTTCATAATGTGCTCAATTTCTAGATCTGGCTCTTTAACATTAGTTGGTATTTTTGCACAAAGCATAATTCTATTGAAGCGGTTTAGCAGTGTTGGCCTTTAATTTATTTTATTTAATTTGTTACAATTAACTTTATAGTGTTTTCATTGTTGTCTTTAAATGTTTACACAGTGTCCCAAACATCTCAGCAGGGGACTGCTTTATAAATCAAGTTTTCACTCTTTATTGTTATTTATAAGATGTTAATGGCTTCTATTTAAGGCTCCTGTGATTAATAGCTGAGAGAATGTAGTTTTAGACCAGCCCTGTTTTCATCTGTGAAAATCACAAGGAAAAGAGAGTCATAACATGCCACAGTTATCACTGAAGGCATAACACCGCATGCGTGATATGGGGATTTTCATAAGCCATTTGGATAACATTTCTGCTACAGTGGAGTGACTAGGACACAAGGCACTAGTATCCTCGTTTGTTCATGAACACATGTATTCTTAATGATGGGTTTCTAACCAAATTCTCAGAAATAAAATTTTATAAGATATAGCTTCTAATATTTTAACATTTGATGCAAGAAAAGCTGCACTTTCTCTGTTACTTCCACTCTGGCCCTATCTCCCGGCATCTGAAAGCTGAATTCAAAGACTGAAATGGGAATTTGGGGTGAGAAAAATGTGGAATAATGTGAACTTTTTTCAGACTAGTTGTTGGTTTGTGTGAGTATGTGTGTGTTTCTCTAGCACTCACTTAGGACCAAAGTAATGAGCTTCTTATCTCATTTCTATAATTGTGGTCTTCCTATCAAGATAACTAGATGGATAAAATTTAACAAGCAAAGTCCATTAGCCACAGTGCAAAAATTCATGATTGGTTATAAGGACATTTCAGTAGTAGTCTGAGAAAGCCTAGAAAGTTGTAAAACTTTAGGATTTCCTTGCAGGAATTCAAATCATTTTTTCTTATGGGTTATTTATTACGTGGCTTACTGTGTACTTGATCTTAAGGAAGACATACAGGAAATTTTAAAAACTAGTTTCTTCCCTGATGGGGCTTATAATCTAGCACCAATATTGATGGCTTTTAGCAAAGATCTATGCTTCATATTTGTTTTGGTGGTAAAAAGAAATGTAATGACTAAGGTAGTGTTTTCAGTTTTAATGTGTCACACTGAAAAATTAATGTACTATATATTAATATTGTTATTAAGTAAATTATAATTGATGTATGACATTTTAGAAAACTGCACAGTTCCTATAAGTGTGCAGCTTTATGCATATTTACAAAGTGAACACATCATGAAACCACCATCCCATAGAGAGAGAGCAATAACAGACCCTGGTGAACTCACCTGACATATTACACTCCCCAGAGGTTGACATTGTCCTGTTTTCTATTGTTATTAATATAGTAACAGTAGACACAAGATTCTGCTTATGTTTTAACTTTATTTTAGCTAATGACCCTAGGACTTCTTTCTTTCAAGGGTATGTGTGAGATCATTTATATCTGTGTACAGCAATTCATTCTCATGGCTATAAAATATCCATTGAGTAAATAAAATGACAATTATTTACCATTATTCTGCTGTCAGTGGACCTTTGGTTTGCTTCTAGTATTTAGATGTTATATCCATCTCATATGTGTCATTTAGTAAATGCTATTAAGACTTTGTGCTGGGATTCAGAGGATTGGGTCTCAGTTATAGATTTGGTTTTTGAATTAGTTACCAATTAGTTTCCCAAAGATTACAAATGTACACTCCTTGAGATAGTAAATGAGTATTTCAGTAGCTCTGTGTCCTCATGGACTCTTGATTTTTTAAAAAAATATTTTTAGTATTTTTGTAGATGGACACAATGCCTTTATTTTATTCATTTATTTTTATGTGGTGCTGAGGATCGAACCCAGTGTCTCATACTTGTGAGGGAAGTGCTTCACCACTGAGCTACAACCCCAGCCCTACTCTTGATGTTTTTAAAAAGCCATTTGTTTGGGTGTGAGATGGTTGTCGTTTTATTTTATGTGTCTTGGATGACAAATGGGTTTTGAGTATCTTTTCACATGCTTATTTCTCTTTGGAACACCCCCTTTACAAAGTGACTATTCCAGTCTTTTGCCTATTTTTATATTAGGTTATCTATCTTTTTCATTGATTTGTAAAAGTTATGAATTGGTGTGAATATACTTTGTATAGAAACAGAGATATGAAAACTTGTGCTCTATATGTGCAATAAGAATTGTAATGCATTCCGCTGTCATATATAAATAAAAAAAGAAATCATGCAAAAAAATTATTTGCATTGTATATGCTATGTTTGTGTGTATTATTTTGAATGATAAGGGGACTAAAATTCAGTTTTCAAGTCCCTTGACCAGTTAAATCTCTTAACTCAGGAATGGTTCCACCTATGACACTGATTGTGTGCACCCCTGTACCCCCACCAAGTTATTCCACTTAGCCACTGTGGATGATAGACTAATCTCCCCAACCCCAGCCCACCATTACCTGTTGATCTTTGATTCTCAGTGATCTTTAGGGTACATGTTCATTATTGACAAATCATATTTTATGTGTTGCTCTATCAAACACTAAAATAAGATCACAGAAAAACTGCATGGCTTATTGAATATGGCTCTGAAGGGTCAGTTTTCTTTCACTCATTTAGAGAGGTAAAGTTGAAAAGAATATTTTTTAACTAAGCAGAGTCTTTGAGAGAATTTTAAAGCATCATGGGAGAATGTTCTTAGTTAAGCACCTCTTTCTTAATGAATTGATAATTGAAATAAAGTGAATTCTTTTGTGATTTAAAGATTTAAAAAAATTTTTTTTGTATGAGTAGGAGTATTTGGGGTATCTCAGTTAATGTGTGTCTATGCTTGACCACAGTGGAATAGACAAAAACATCTGTTTTATGAAACCATTAAGTCTGATAGCTGGAAAGCACCGGTGAGATAACTTCTCTGTGTTGGGGTTGGGATTAGGTGGGAGTAAGAATCGGCTCAGGGGCGGCTCTGTGACCCTGTCCAATCAGAACAGCTGTGCATTCTGTTCATCAGTTCTCACTGCCTTCTGAGAATTCCCTTAAACCTGGGCTGAAGCTGTGATTGTCACACCTTGTGTCTATTTTAAAATCCTTCCCTTACAGTTGAGGAGGTAGGACTCAGAAGTTAAGTGGACTGGCCCAGATCACACCTTTGGCTGTGGCAGGAGTGGGACTGAAATCTGAGTTTTCTCTTGCCATGTGGTTTGTGTTAAGTGGGACTGGGCAGCCCAAAGATTCATTATGTCCCTTTCCTTCCCACCTCCTTGCTCTGGATAAGAAATTAACCTGAGTGACTCAGAGAATCAGAGGGTGGTGTCTGCCACAGGAAAAAGGTGTTATTCAATATTTGCTGATGTTGCTCCCAGCCCCTGGGCTCCCATCTTACCTGATATTCATGGTCACAAATTGATACAGTATCATCTTTCCATCTCATTTTATAGCTCTCTGAATATAATTTGTTCAAATTTTGACTGTGTGATTATAAATCTTTCATTCTTCTGTCATCTAGTGTACCTTTACCCATTTTAGGCACCTGTTATTGCCTCTGTTTTGTTGGTCCTAGTGGATACTTGTTCTGTTTTGGTTTTTGTTATTGTTTGGGTGTGTGGTGGTCTCCAAAACTTCATATGTGAGACAACACAAGAACATTCAGAGGTGAAATGGTTAGATTATGAGAGTAGTAACTTAATCAGTGGATTAATCCATTGATATGGATTAGCTGGGTATTAACTGTAGGCAAGTAATGGCTGGAGGAGGTGGATCACTGAGGTTTTGTCCTTGGTGAATGACAACTCCTTCCTGTTTGCCAGGCCCAGAGCTGTTTTCCTCCACCCAGCCCTCCTACCACAACGTTCAGCCTCACCTTAGGGACAGAGCTGTGGAGCCAGCCATCTATGGACCAAGACCTCCAAAACCATAACCAAATTAAACCTTTCCTCCTCTACATTGTTGATGTCAGGTCTTTTGGTCACAGCAACACGAAGCTGACTAAAGCAGTTTAGTTCCTTGCTCTCTTTCTCTTTTCTTCTTCCCAGTGTTTGATACCATCAGATCTTCTGGTCAGAGGGACAGAGAGAGAGAGAAGCCAGTCAGGAAGCCAATCTGGAAAATGGCCGACTTAAGTGTCCTTGTTGACTTGAAGAAAAATAAAGTAGAGGGGGGCTCATGCTTCATACAAGGACAGATCCTGGGAGGGAGGTTCCAGAAGCCACAACTCGAGAGCAGTGGCAAGAGCTGCAACAAGAGACATGAGATCCAAACGAATTTCCTTGGTATTCTGCTCCAGAGCTACAAAGGAAATGGGAAACTTGAGAGGGACAGAGGAGAGGCAGGAACCTTGACCATGCAGTTGATTTCTGGGATTTGGCACCACTGCTTTTCAGCATAGTGTATAAAAGCAGTGTGGTAATAGGGTTTAGCATCTAATGGGGCCTGGGGAGTCCTTTCTCCCAACAACTTTATTATGCAAACGATGAAACTGAGGCCAAGACAGGTCAAACTAGGGCCCTTGAATCAGCTGTGGGTGGAATTGTGGAATGACAGCTCTGTGCTTTTCATCCATATTTACTCAGTGGCACGAGAGAAGAGACCACCAGGCAAGAGGCTAGGGTTTATTCTCATTGCAGTCAGAAGCCATGGAAGGGAAGTGATCTCATTCACATTAAGAAGGTTGACTCCTGCTGTGTGAAGAATGAATAGGGAAGGGGTGGAAAGAGAGCAGTTAGGAGGCTGTTTCAGGGGTCTGAATATGAAGCAATTGTATCTGGAAGATGCAGGTGTATTTTGAAGTTCATCTATCTAGAAAACTTGGTGGATGGTATGGGAAGTGAAAATTTGAAGGAATCAAAGGTTCATGACTTGAGCAACTGGGTAGATATAGGGACAGTTTCTCAAGAAATAGGAAGGAGTGAAAGTGTGATTGAAGGTTAGGAGGGTTGTGGGAAGGAACAATGAGGAGAAAGTTTGAGCTTGAAAATAAAGATTTGCTCTCATTTGCCCTAATATCAAATGCTGAAACTTCCTGTCCATCCCTGGAGAGTGGTTCATTTTTCTGCATTCTGCTGCAAACCACAGGGCAGTTCTTTGCCACCAGGATACTTAATTCATAAAGGATACTATGTTAGCTTTCTGTTGCTGTGACAAAATACCTGAGATAATCAGATAAGCAACGTATAAAGAGGAAAGATTGATTTTATACTTTCAGGGGTTTCTCTTCATGGTTAGTTGGCTCTGGAGAGAGAGAGAGAGAGAGAGAGAGAGAGAGAGAGAGAGAGAAAAGAAGAAGAAGAAGAAGAAGAAGAAGAAGAAGAAGAAGAAGAAGAAGAAAAGAGAAGAGAAGGAAGAAAGAGAAGGAGAATAGGGAGAGAAGAAGGAGGAGAAAGAGAGAGAGAAAGGAGCTGTGATCCCAATATTTATCTCCTTCAAAGGCATGCTTCCAATGACCTAACTTCCTCCCACCAGGCCCCACTTCCTATAGGTTCCATCATTCCCAACAGTGCCATGGAGTGGGGACCAAGTCCTCAACATGTGGGATGTTTTAGAGGACATTTAAGATGCAAATTATAGTAGACACCATGATAAAGTCTTATCAGTTGTCTAGTTTAGGAAGGTCAACTAAGAAGATAAAGTACAAAATGTTTTTCACTTCTGCTTGTCTTTATACACAAAAAAATGGAATTAGAAATTCTTAGCATCCTTGTAACCCAGTTTAGGGGAGCCTTAAGTTGCATCTACTGGTAGAGAAAGGTGAAGGGACATTTTTCTAAATGTGCTGAAAGAGGCCTGAGGAGGAAGGGCATCCCTGACCAGCGTGCTGTTGCCATAATTACTCATTCCACAAATATTTTATGAGGCACTTCTGCATGCTGGGCCCCATTCCAGGCACTGAGAGTATAGCAGGGAGGAAAACAGTCCTTGCCCTTATGGAAGCAACATTCCAGAACAGTGGATATGTCAAAAAATGTCCTCAAATGGATTAGTTCATTGTCCGTAACAGCAGCAGGAAGTCTAACCCTGTTTCAGACACAGGCGCTGCTTGCTGTCCCCAGGACCACAGGTGTTCTCAGCCCATGCATCTGCTATGCTGTTTCCTTTACCTGCCTGCCTTCTGTGTTCCTCCTAGGGAGGGGCGGTCTCACCTACTCAGGGCTGATTTTTAGTGCCACAGGCGTGTGCTGGCTTGTGTCTGGTTGATGCCCTAGCTTGCACTACTGCCCCTAGGCCCTGCCTTCCAGGTGTGTGGCTCAGTCCCCACTTTCAGCCCTTGCTGGTGTCATTGACCTTTGAACTTGTGCTGCTCATGGGTTTATAGCACCTACTTCCCAGGGCTCAGAGACTTTCTTATGACATCTGGAGTATAGTTGTATCTTGATTTTAAAGCTTGACCATAATTTTGCCTTTTCTTCCAAAATAGATGGAAAGCCCTTTCAACTCAGGTACCAGATATGCATTTATTTATGGATCAGTGCATCAGGATGGGCTCAGAATCTCATAACTGTCTGCATGGTCTTAAAGTGGAGAGGGACCCTGTGTCCTGACAGTCTGGGTCACTGTGCTCATCTATCTCTAAGCAATTCTACCCTTTGCAGCCTTCTTCCATCCCCATCTCCTGTCTCGGAGTTTCGCCCATCACCTTGGGTTTGTGAGGGCATTACTATGACAGCACCCCTTAGGATGCTGGACTAGTTTTCTGCATTAGAAGGACAGTGGGATGTCTTGCTGCCAGAGAGTTTAATTCAGGATGACACTCCTGGCACACCGAATTAAGGTAAAGGAGCCAACAGCCCCAGAGAAGAGTCCATTTCTATGGAGATTAATACAAGACAACGACAGAGCACATTTTTAATTTATTTTTTCTTGTATTTAAATGTAAGAAGACACTAATTAAGCCAAACCAGGAGATGACTTCTGATGGTTAATGGCTGAGGGAGGTGCTGTATTTTAATTTATCCAGGTTTATTTGCCGAACCAGACAGACAAGGTACATGTTCTGTGCCCTTGCCCATGTTATGATGCTGATGATTTGAGAATTATCTTTTTGGATGTCTTAGATTTGTTATTTTAAAACTATAACTACAGTAATTTCCCTTCTTTGGGGAAGAAGCTGCTGCAAAGTGTAGTCCCCTAACTAAGAGTTAGACTTTCCTAGGTCAAAACCAGCTTATGTGTTTACTCAAATAATACCCAAATTATTGAACAGGTCTTGAGTACTCCCCCCATAATTTGTTGGCTGAATCAGACAACTGAATCTTCTACTGACAGGTTGAGAACAATAAGCTTCATGGGACTTTTTAAAGCATAGTATCCCTGTTTGAAATTATAAAGCCACGTGAGTATGTAGTAGTATATATCAGTGTAATGACTCCCTGGCTATAGAGACCACATTTGATGTGTCTTGGATGAAACTTTGAAGGTAATGCCAATGTAAACTGTAGGAGCAAGGGCTCAGCTCTTTGAGCTCATTATTCTGCCCTTTTTTGAGCACCTCCAGAATCCCACCACTGAACTGGGGTGCAAGGCAGGAGCTCACTCCTCTGGACATTTGAATCTTTGGAAAGCTTCAAGAAATGCACCTGCCTAGGCTTCACTCTAGACTTTGATACTTTATTAAAACCTTTTTAGTTGATTTTGATGTTCATCTAGGGTTGAGGACTATTGGTATAAAGTCTAATTTTGTTTCCAAGGCAATTGAAATCTCTTTGGGAATATTGGTCTTTTGTATATAGCAGTCACTTTGTCTTTTTATCTTCTTACACAAGTGCATATAAATTTTAAGGGAGGTGCATGGACAACACAGCTGGAGGCCCAGGTGACTGACATAACCCTATGCTCAAAGGCAGGAACACATAAGGTGTGTGCCAGGTATTAATTGGATTTAAGTTGGAAAATAATGAAACATCTGAGGCAGTCTACCTTTATAAAGAAAAGAGACTTATTTAGCTTACAATTTTGGAGGATAAATGGGTGCTAGCTTTGGCCCAGCTCAGGTGAGGGCCCTCTTGGTTAAATCACATCCTGGTGGAAGTGCATGTGAAAGCAAGAGATCACATCCTAGAAACAGGAAGCCAGAGAGGAGGAGTGCCAGGATCCCTTCAGATGGCATGCCTCCAGTAGAACTAAGGACCTCTCACCAGGCTGCACGGTGGGAGGTCATCCCCACAGGAAGGACCCAGCTTTTAGCACTTGAACCTTAGCAGGACACATCCGAACCACAAAACAGGCTATTCGGAACCAGTAAGGTGCAGCGCCCTACCTGATGATGGCATTAATGTTATTGCCTTTGGAAGGGGGGAGGCACTGAAGGTTTTAGAGCAGAAGAATGAAGTGTAAAAGGTGTTCATTGTTCATCCTCTTTATTTGTGAGTGAAAAGAAATAGCTAAAAATAAACATTCCTTATCACTGAATGACTTAAAGTAACTGTGTTTAAGGACTTGGAGATCATCCTTCAGAAAGATCGCCTTCACAGCCCGTGATGGCTTCTGCAGAGACTGAGCCTGAAAAAGAGAAAGGTGAGTATTGATGCTTACCTAATTACTTGGTGCATGGCACATGGCACTCCAATTGTTTTAAAGAATCTTGTCTTTAATTAATAGCTTGCTGAGTTCTGTACTTCCACACCTTATATTACTTTTATTTAAATATCACAACTTCTGAGAGATTTGTAACAACTTTTAGTTTAGTATGTTGTCCAGTGTGCTATTCACCAGTCAATATGCAGTGCTTGAAATGTGGCCAGTGAAACTAAGAAAATTAATATTTAATTTAATATCTTAAATTGAAAATGGATAATTCAGTTATTGGAAAACTTTTAAGTGTGTTTGAAGCCTATCTTGATTATATGAATCTGCTTTTTCAAGTGAATATTTTATAAAATCAAAATACAGATGAAATATTTCTGATAAAAATTTAGCATCTGAATTGATACGTTGTATGTGAAAAACACATACAGGATTTCGAAATAGAATCAAAAAACAATGTAAAATATCTCATTAATTTTGAATATTGATTAATGTTGAGAGCATATTTGGACATATTTTATTAAAATATAATATTTTACATTTTTTTGAATATTGAATATTGATTAATGTTGGCAATATATTAGGGCATATTTTATTAAAATATATTTTATTAAATATAATAATAGCTATGTTATTAAAATTAATTTGAATTTTTACTTATTTTTTCACTTATTTTTAGTATTTTAGAAAATTTTAAATTACATACAAATTACGTATGCAGCTCACATTATTATTATTTTTTTCTATCTTCATTGGGGCATCATGGATGAATAAAATTTGTAGACGTTTAAGGTGTTCAGCATGATGACATGATGTTTAGCTATACGTACCCATTGTGAAATTATTACCATAGTCAAGCTAATTAACATATCTGTTGCCTCACGTAGTTGTGTGTGTGTGTGTGTGTGTGTGTGGAGAATACTTTGGTTTACTCTTATCAAATTTCAAATATAGAATCCATTATGAACATTATATTCCTATTAGAATTGATCTTGATTCGGCAAACAGTCCTAAATTTAGGGCTAGGTAGCATGCCTGAGAAACCTGGAGCGCTGGGCATAAAGCTGAGACTATTACTCTTCTGTTAGGGCCTCCATTAGTGTATGGTACCGCCACCTGGCATCTGTCCAGTGCTAACAATGTAGTGCTGTGAGGATCGCTTCTGCTATTTCTGCATTTGGAGAATACAGCAAAATTTTAAAGCTAGAAAGGGTGGGAAGGGAAGAAGATCCAGGAAGCAGAGGAGGAATGTTCTCAGTTTCATTTTGCCTTCAGGTCATGCCCACAATTACTTAAATCATATTGGAAGTCACAATGCTATGAGCTTGGAATTCCCCTACTTTTCTTAGCAGCCTGCCCCCAGTCTGAGAAATAACAGAGATTTTACTTATATTTATTTTTTTGGTGGGGGGGGGATGTAAAATCTCTCTAGGTAGGCAGGGAACCTATTGATCATTTTTGTTGCCAAGAAGGTAAGATACATTGCTACAGATGACCAGGGAAAATAGGAGGGAGAGTAAGGAAAAATGCGTCTCAGATGCCCTCAATATGGAACTGAAGAGTTGGACCTTGACTCAGAATGTATTGTGAGAAAAAAATGGTTCAATATGTGATTTGGGACATTACTATATGCCCCTTGAAATTTGAGTTTCACTTGTTTAACATTTTTTGAAAATAAATAATTCATGTCTTGTTTTTCTTTTTTTGAACTCAGGGACACTTGCCCACTGAGCCACATCACCATCCTATTTTGTATTTTATTTAGAGACAGGGTCTCACTGAGTTGCTTAGCACCTCACTTTTGCTGAGGCTGGCTTTGAACTTGTGAACCTCCTGTCTCAGCCTCCTGAGCCGTTGTCTCAGCCTCATATCTTCTTTTACATGTGAAAAGAATTGTATATAAATTATTTGATTTGAAGTTTTAATTCAAAGAGCTTCTATTCACTTTCCAGCTTCTACAACTCTTTACCCTAGAAATATGGTTAGTGATCTTAGTTTCAACTTCTCTCCTGTCTGGCTTCTCCCTGCTTCAGCTTCTCCCCTCTCCATAGCTCCTCCTGCCCCTACACCAGGATAATTCTGACCTCTTCTACCCTCTGAACTGGCTAAAAACACAGGTTCTTTTTGAAGATGTCTTTGAAAAGAGATCTTTGTGTTTATGCACTTATACCCAAAGTTTTGTTGATTTGTTTTTTACCTGTTGGGTGTTATGTTATTTTTAGCCAAGAAATTCTTTTCTGCAAAATACAAGTTTGAAAGAGCTCACATATGTAAAACAGAGATGGTCTGAACTGCTCTGATTGAAAGAAGGAAGAGCCCCCAAGGCACATGAAATTAATGAAGCACAAACTTAAAACCACAGCCTTATCCTGGATTTGATTCACTGTGTTACTTCTCTTGGGATATTTCTGATTTACCTTATCTCTAATAATGCAACGTAAAGTGTTATCTCTTTAAAGAGAAATTTCTACATTAGTGAGCTGGCTGGTAGTGATTTACACTGTCCTCTATTATACCATGTTTCTTGCTGAAGTTCATTTCTTAACAATATTTTTTGGGGGGGCACTAGATTGTTAAGCACCTAGAGGGTAAAAATAGCTAGCTATCTTTATCTTACATATTTTGGGTCATTTAGCACTAAAAAGCACTTAACTCTAAGTAGGTGCTTAATGAATATACCTTGAACCCAGCTCCCACTGTACCTGAGGGGAAGCTTTTCTAACACCTGTGAAATCAGTCAGGCATTTACTCTGATAACACACACATTGATGGCCTTATCCATGTGGCCATACACCTTTGGTTAGGGTTATCTTCTTAGCAAATTTTGTGAAACACTCTGGAGAACACAGTCTTTTAATGGGAAGAATGGAAACCCTCTGAATGTGGCCAGTTATTTGCTATGGTTATGAAAAACACATGCTTGCAAGCCCCTGGGTCTTTTTGGATACAGACAAGATTTGCTGAATGATTATAATCAAGAAATGGCTCATTCCCTGTCAGAGTTTCCATGACTACATTTTCTTTCTGTATCTTCAGTTCAAAGATTTACTGGAACTATACAGAGCCCTTAAAACAGTTGATGAACTATCATTGCAATAACATTAAATGGATGATATATGAAGAATGAGTTTTCCTTCAAAGAGAAAATAAATGTAAGAAATTATTTTAGGCTATTGAAAACTTTAGGATTAGAAGTACTCACCTTTTCTTTCTCCATGGAAACATTAATATTTGCACTCACTTGTAAGTCAGCTTAATATAATCATTTCGGTGTCTTCATGAACTTTATAATTAAGCATTTGTTATTGCTTATGATGATTTATTCTCTCTCTCTCTCTCTCTCTCTCTCTCTCTCTCTCTGAGCATTGAACCCAGGGCCTTGCACATGCTAGGCAACTGCTGTTTCAGAGTTATATCCTTGATTTGGGGATTTAGTAATTTGAAGAATCCCAAGGATGAAGAGATTTTATTATCTGTGAACACATTTATCATTAATTTTACATAAGAAGAACTGTGATATGAGTTTATTCAAACTAAATTAGAAAAATAATCTTAAAATAATCATTCTGGTGATGTGTATTTACAAATAAACAAAGGATTAAGTGCAGTTGTCTTAATGGAGAAGGAGCAGACACTGGTGACTTCCTTTTAATACTTTCAGTTAAAATGTGAACTTGAATGCATAAAAGCTGCTAACTAGGGCTGGGGATATAGCTCAGTTGGTAGAGTGCTTGCCTCTCATGCACAAGGGCCTGGGTTCAATCCCCAGCACGTGAGGGAAAAAAAAAAGCTGCAAGCTTAATGCTCACCCCGTTGTTTTTTTTTGTTTTGTTTTGTTTTTGTGAACAAAGAAACAGAAGCCTCAGAGCTTCCCGACAGGATGGATCCTCACGATCAGAATTGTTTAATTTCTCATAACTTTAGATTCAATTGTTGGATATATACATATCTGTTTTAGTCAGCTTTTTTGTTGCTGTGACTAAAGGACCTGACTAGAACAATTGTAGGGGAAGAAAGTATTATTTGGAGGCTTGTAGTTTCAGAGGTCTTAGCCCATAGAAGGCCGGTTCCATTCCTTGGGGCTCCAGGTGAGGCTGAACTTCATGGCAGGAAAGTGTGGCCGAGGGAATGATCAGAAAGCAGAGAGAGAAAAAAATTCCACTCTCCAGATACAAAATATATACCCCCTAGCCATGCCCCCAATGAACCTCCTCCTCCAGCCATACCTCACCACTTGGATTACCACTCAGTTAATCCCTATCAAGGGATCAATTCACTGATTGGGTTAAGACTCTTATGACACAATCATTTCTCCACTGAACCATCTTGCATTGTCTCACATGTGAGCTTTTGGAGGACATTTAGGACATTTAAACCATGTCTATATCCATGGACATTATGAAGAAACAACCCTGGCATTGCCCTTGCTAAGCCATGGCAATATGAATTATCTTGTGCCACCTTGGGAATTTAACCCTTTTCTTCAGGGCTTTATTTTTGGTACTGGAGATTGAACTCGGGGGCTTCAACACTGAGCAACACCCCTAGTCCCTTTTTCATATTTTACTTAGAGACAGGGTCTCTCTGAGTTGCTGAGGCTGGCTTTGAACTTGTGATCCTCCTGCCTCAGCCTCTGAGCTGCTGGGAGGTACAGTGCACCAGTGCTCCTGCTTCAAGGCTAATTTTTGATGTCAGAAGAAAATCTGAACAGCTGCCTCAGCACCCAAAATGACAACAAGGATTCAGGGTCGCCTGCCTGGGATCAGCGTGTCCACCCGCTGTCTGTGGAGCTGCTTCAAGAACTGTGCACAATTGCTACACTCTGACCATGGCTGTCTGTCTCTGCTCTTTTATGAACAATATTAAGGCCTCGTTCCATTCAAGACTCTGGTGCCTGCTGTATGGGTTCGCTGAGGCAGGACCTCAAAGAGTCAGAATCTGCTGGTTGGCCCCAAGAAGGCCATTAGGGTTGTCAGAGTGGAGCTGAGCTTCTCCATGGTTCATAGAGGACCAGTGGCCCTTTTGGGTGGGGAAATTAGGCACACAGATCAACAGAGCCCAGCTAGGAAGAAAATGGTATCTTGGGAATTGAACTCCTCTGTCAACAGCTAATTTTTACTTACTACTGGGAAAATCAGAACAGCTGCATCAGCACATTAAATGACATCAAGGGTGCCAGAGTGCAGGCTTAAAATGCAAATGTCAGTGAAATGTGAGCATTTCACCAGAGTGGCCAGCCAAGTCTCAGAGGAGTCTCCAGTGCCCTAGCAGGGAGTAAATGGCATCAGGAAAAGTGGCAGATGTGTGGAAAAAAAGCAGCATGTGACTCGGAAGACCAAAGCCTCTGCAGGCTCCCAGCACAGCTGTATGGCTTCAGAAGTCACTAATGCCCTCTGCCTCTCAGAGCTTTGCCTGTAAATGAAGACCAGATCATCTCTAAGTTCTTGGAGGAAATTATAGGTTTTTTTTATAAAGCTATATTTAAAAAAAAATGGTGACTTAACATTTCATTATATAGCTTGTCCTGTGCATGACTCATGACCATATTGCAATTAATTGTAATTAAAATAATTGTTAGGGAGGTTTGATTACTAAGAAGGGAATGGAAAGAGGAAAGGAGTGTTGTGAGACGAAGAAAAAGAGGATGAGTTGTGGAGCCACACCTGGGAATAGCGCACTGTCTCTACGCCAGGGAGGAGGTGTCCTGGCTAGAGGCCTCCTCAGAGTGGAGTTGGATTTTAGTTGAAACTTGATGAAACTGACGTTCTCCTTTCTGAACTCCTGTATATTCCATGTGAGGACAGTGCATCTTATGGCTCCAAATTGTGAAATGCATATAGATTTTGTGATTTGCACGTGAGTTTGTGCTGCATTGTGTTGTTAATGACTTAAAAGCACTTCTTTAGTAGTAGATTTAGGGAGGGGCTGAAGAGCTAAGGAGGTATTGTTCTTCCTAGAAGACTGTAAAGGGCCATCTCCAAGGCTGTGTGTGTTGTTGGGTCACCTTTGGTATGCTGCCTATTCTAACCAAGCACTTGTATGGTAGATTGAGAGACCACTTCTTCTTCTTTATTGCTGGGTTCTCCCCTAGGATCCATTCCTCAGGACCTCAGCTGCTTGTGGCCTTTGAGTCTACACAATGAAAAGCAAGGGGTATTTTGAGCAGGAATGAAGAGAGAGTTTTGCCCCAATACTTTATTATTCAAACTTATAGTAAACTTGAAAGAATTTTTATTCAACACCCATATATCTACTACCCAGTTGTTACATTAATATTTTACTGTACTTGATTGAACATGGATTTATCCATTAATCAACATGTATATCAGTTAGAATTCAATATTTGTATTTTCTCCATAACTACAGAGTATTTAACTCTATAACTTTTATGTAAAATATATGTAAACAATACAGAAATCTTAAAGAGTCCATTTATTGGGTTATGATAATTATATATGCCTTGTTCCTATCAAGTGATAGAATATCATCATTATCTCAGAAAAAAACTTTTCTTGTCCCTTTTCAGTTAATCCTTGATACTCCATGATACTCCACATAGTAGAATGAGTGTTCTTTCTATCATAGATTAGTTTTGTCTGCTGGAGAGCTTCATATGAGTGGAACTACACAAAATGCACTTTTTTTTTTTTTTTTTTTTGGTAAAGCTGCTTTAACATGGTATAATGTTTTTTGAGATTTTTCTGTGTTCTTGTGCATGTGAGTAAATTTGGTTCTTTTTATTGCTAAGTGGTTTTGGATTGTATAAGTATACCACAATGTGTTTATCCATTCTCTTGTTGATACACATTTGGGTCCTTTCCAACTTGGAATTATGAGTAAAGCCGTCGTGAACATTCTTGTAGGAGTCTTTTGTTAACATGTTTTCATTCTCTCTGGTAAATATCTGGGAGTGGAATTGCTGGGTCACAGGATGAGTAGTTATTTTGGTTTTCAAGAAACTGTCATACCTTTTTCCAAACAGATGACCTGGTTTTATGTTTCCACCAGAACAAGAGGGTCTCATTAGCTCCACAGCATGAACAACATTCTGAGTTATTCATCTTGTTAATTTTAGTTATTCTGGTGGGTGTGGAAGTATCTTATTATGTTTTGTATCTGCATAAAGATGGAATTTTTAATTAATTAAAATTTGAGTCTATGAGAAGAAGAGCCCTAAAGAAGTTCGAGTTATAGATAGGAGGAGCCCACTGGATAGATGAAGAAGCTAATATCAGCAGATAACATGTTTAAATTTTACTGAGTTGAGATTAGGAGGAGGAAACCAAGAAATAGAAATATCAGGAACAGCTATTATAAAGGAAATATCTGGGGAGAAAATCTTAGACAAAAGTAAACGCGAATGATATTGACTGTACATGCTGTAGAAATCTATATGTAGCCTGGGTTAAAAAGAATTAAGAAATTTAGATAAATATAAATGAGCTATCACTACCATGTTTCTTATCTGTTGGTATGTATAGTATTACTTCACGGCAGTTCCTATCCTATAAACTTATGGAAGCATCTTATTTTGCAGCTAAATTTTTTTCAACAAGTTTTTAGGTAAATATTCTTGAAGAAATGTTCAGCCACATGCATTAGTCAGCAAGTATAGAAAACACAGATTAATAACTTTTGTGTCCAAAATATGTGGTATCTTCTATAAAGTAATATTTAAAGAACTTCCATACAGATGGATATTTTAATTTTGTGTGTATTAATATTTTTTTCCTGAGCTTTAATATTTTTATTGGTTCTTTTTAGTTATACATGAGAGTAGAGTACATTTTATATAGTTATATGTATATGGAGTGTATCTTATTCTAATTAGGGGCCCAGTCTTGTGGATGTACATTATGGTGGGAGGGACACTGTGGTGGATCATATAAGTACATGGGAAAGTTATGTCAGGTTCTTTCCACTGTCTTTCCTCTTCCTATCCCACTCCCTCCGTTCACTGAGCTTTAATAATTTAGGATAATCTATCTCATCACTGTGACCACTGCAAACTGAGTTTTCATTTTAAGTAGCAAAATATTAAGTTAAGTAATCATTGTATTGACTGCTTTTGTATCCATTTATAATGTTCATTTATAAAGTTTACTTTTTATAATGTCCTGTGAGAGTCATGCCTGTCCCCAAAATTTAATCTCACAGTTTCATCATTTTGATGGAGATAGTACAAGTAACTACTTAGAAAAAAAATGAAGTGTTTCTCTGTTTCTCTTTCAGGTCCTATATCAGAGATCATCCAGAAAGATTTTTTTCAAGAAGCAAAAACTCTCATTGCTGAACATTATCAAAGAATAAATGAGGTTAGTGCTTTGTATTTATCTATCATTGTTTTTTAGGAAACTATTTTTGTATACTACAATGGGTTATTCTAAGACTTGCATGAACCCTAATATGTGATAGGTTCAGAATAGAAGAGAAAATAAAACCGTCAGTAGCTATGAAAGTCGATTTCAGATGGCATTTAAAAATAGGATTTTTCAGTCATACAAGTTTTTAATTATATACACGTGTATTGAGTTTGCACATTTAATACAATTTTGGATGTTTTATTTTGGTGAATTATAACAGGATTATTTGAATTTGTTATCTCAAGTAAACACCTCTCTAAACACTGTGTAGATGAAGATAAAGTGAGAAACATACTGGGAGATGCATCTTACTTTGTGTTTGCCCATAGCAAGACATGCTTACCTGTGTCTTCATCCAGGTCACTTTGCATTAGAATAGTCTGCTTGCCACTTTGATAGCATCTCTAGCAACAGCATTATGCCTGGCTCAATAAATATTTGCTGAATGGCATAGATCTGGAAGATGAGAAGAGGCAGGGAAAGGGAGAGCCAAGAGAAGAGGAAGGTCAGCATGGGATGACATTTTGGAGAAAAGCATCCACAGAGCACTTGGGAAATCTGGATAAGGGGCAGCTATTGTGACAATTGGACCTTTGAGAGGCAGGTGGGGGAAGGGGATCTTAGAATGGTGTACTATATGCCTTTTTCTGGTTTGAATACTTTAAAAAATATTTTAGAGAATTTTAAATGAAGATATCAAATGTTTTATAATGCTTATTTTGGTAGGAAGGAGGGCTGTAATTTTTACTTATGTTTCTTTTGGATGGCTCTCTATGCTGTCACGGGCCATAGGTGGTTTTAATCTTATAATCAACATTGTTATTAACATCACTTATCAATTTTTTTCCTTTAATATATTTAAAATAATTTTTAATTGTATTGGTTTTTCTGGGAGGAGCATGTGATAAAAGCTTGATAGTGTTCATTTCAACACACATGCCTTTGGAAACATGACCTGTGTCAGGAATTTTATCTGACTATAAAAGGATAAGGTTGCCTGGCCAAACAATGCCAGTGTACTGTAGTAGCCTTTTGTTGGCATCCTGAGTTGGAAATGATTTGAAATGGCAATGATTTGACCTCTTCCAAGGTTGGGAGCAGAGAGCTATTGCTGTATCCTTAGACCAATTATAATTATTCAGGTAATTATCCATCAAAGCCCTGGAGCTATATTAATTTCTTTATTCAAGTTGGTCAAAATGAACATAGAATTAGGTGAATAAAAGACTTTGAAATACATATCCTATTATCAGTATGGTTTTCTTGAGAGCCTACTTTCACATCTGTTCAATTATTTCCAGTTTAGCAGAAAAAGAGATTTGGGGATTGTTGGGAGTCGCCCCGGCTCCAAAGACTAATTTCCCCATCCCCCGAGAAGAGCCTCCAATGGTGAGCCCTGCTGGCTCACATGATCCTTACCCACCAATCAGACTAGTGCCGCTGGCTCACATGATCTTTACCCACCAATCAGAAGCACCCTGTGCCAACTGTCAAACCATTAAACTGTTAAACTGTCATAACTATCAAACCACCCCTGGCTCTATAAATATGCAGAGCTGTTCCTCAATAAACGGGCATTTTCTCTGATGACGAGCCTTGTTCGTTCTTTCAGGGATGCTAGCATTTATGGACATTTAAAAGTTCCTTAAAGATGGTCAAAAGAATTAAATTATTATATGTCTATTTGAAAACTCCTATTTTAAAATAGACTTCGAATCTGTATTTTAAAACATCACATTTGAAGGGAAGTTACTATTTTAAAAATTAACATTTCTTTTGAAGTGGGATATAAATCTCATACTTGTGAAGGGCTTTTGGAGAGTTACATAGAATAACACTTGACTTAGCTGATTATTATCATGTGCTTGATAGTGAATGCTTGGTATGGTGAGGTAGTTTGTAAAATGTATTTGGTGAAGACACAATTTTGTTTATTGATTAAAATTTAATGTATTACCAAATTATTAATTTGTTATTACAGTATGTTATACATTTTTATTAATTTGTTGATGAAAATTATGAATTTTGTAAATCATGATACTAAAGTCAATTGAAAAATTTTTTTTGTTTTACTTATAGAATAAAATTCGAGGTCCTTCTATAAATGTTTTTAGAAACAAACATCAAAACCTGAAATCCAGCAAATACATACCTTTAAAGATTAAAAAAACGGAGTCATTTGATGTGGTCCAAGAACACCGGACAGCACTGAGAAGTATTGGTTTCTCCAAGGAGCTTTCCAAAAGTGAAACTTTAGAGGAGCCCTCGATACCACAAACTTCTTCCCAGGAGCCACATGTCTCTAAAATGAAAGAAAAATACAAGTGTATAGATCTTTTTACAAAAGGTAAGTTTGGGGTGGAGTTAAGCAATTCAGCAACCAGTAGAAGGAACTATTGACTTCTCCTGTGCTTGTGACAGAATTTCTTTGTTCGGACAATCTCTAAACTTTAAATTTGAGCCATGAAAGATAGGGAGGTGTGATTAACAGAGCTCCCAATCTCTGGGACCACCAGAAAACGAAGAGAGCATCTTTATGGGAAAAGGAAGTTCAGGGGACCAGACTGGCTGGTGTATCTTCTAGCAGTGATGTTCTTTCTAGTGCAGATCCTCAGAGACTGTTTATTTTACTGTAACTAAAGCAGTCATCAGATTATAGGCCTGAATTCTGCTATCAAATGAGGTAGGTGAGGCAGGCAACTTACAAATAATACATATAATATAAATACAAGTATGCTCCCCCAAAACACTACCAAGATTTTTTTTTTTAAAGCTGTAACGTTTTTCCCTTAAGACAAGGTATATATAGCCCCTATCAGAAATTTAGTAAATTAGAAACCGGAGTTCTATTCAAGGAAAGTGTTATTTGCCTGAGTCATTACTGACTTAAATAAATTATCTTTTCTTTTTCTTTTTTATAAACATTTTAGTTGTATATGAACAGCATGCCTTTATTTTATTTATTTGTTTTTATGTGGTGCTGAGGGTCGAACCCAGTGCCTCACACATGTTAGGCAAGTGCTCTACCACTGAGCTACAGCCCCAGTCCCATAAAGGAACTTTTCATAGTATGTTTCTAGATATGGCTTTCAAGCCCTCATGTTAATTTTCTCCTCTTAGTTATATTTGTAAACATGCTCATTCATTCATTCATTCATTTGTATTTTTTTCACTCTACAAAAAGTGCCTGCTCTGTGCCAAGCACTGTGTTAGGAACTGAAGAAATTAAAATTAAAAGGCTCAGACAGTTGTGTGGGTTAAATACAGGGTGATCCTTGCCATAATAGAGGTAAATGCGGAGTGTTATGGAGACATCAAGCAGAAACCAAGAAAGGCCAGAATGACAATTTATTGGAGTAGATCTCATGAGAAATGGTTTTAAGGAGAAGTTTGTTTAGAGGTAGGGTGGTAGGGACCCAGAGGACACATTAAGCATTTAGAGCAAAGCATATTAAAGTTCTAAAGGGTAAAAAATCATGATATATTTTGGAAATTAACTGATTTGGTAAGAAATGAAGTTGGGAGGAGAGGTAGGGCTAGGTTTTGAGGGAACACAAGCAGACTAGGAATTGAATCTATGTTTCATGAAAAACCAGAGATGACTTTGAAGCTGTGATTAAGGAAGGGGTCAGGTGTGACCTGTTATTTTTGTCAGGAAATAAAACTGGCAGCAGAGGCTACGGAGAGAATAGCACCAGAGAGTTAAGTGGGGAGGCTGGCTGAGACACAGAGATGGGGCACGTAAGAGAGGCAGGGCTCTCTCCCAGGGACACAGTGAAGCATGGCGTGTAGAGAAGAGATGGCACGTGCTGGAACACTAGTCCTGAGTGACTTGCTGTGGCAAAATTGCTCTTTGGTCAGATAAGTTTGAAAAAAATACCTATTATTTTCCCCTTTTGAACGTTCATATTGATCATTAATATATTAAAACCTCTGGAAAATACTGCAAAAAAGAAATTAGTTTACTGTTTTAATTTGACCAAAGAATACCATTGTTTTTCATATTATGCCAATTAATGTTCTTGAGTCTGTTTTTTTAAATATGTATTTTGGTAAATTCAGACTTAGAGAACTATTTTAGGATGACTTAATTATTTTTTGGAAGATCAACTGGTTGTATAATGAAAATTAAGATGTTGAGAAAGATATTGAGGTTTCTAGACGGTGAAACTAGACAGATATCATTGAATTGAAACAGGGAATCAGTGGGTGTTTTAGTCTGTTTCTGCTGCTATAACAAAATACTTGAGACTGGGTAATATGTAAATGGTCTAAGTTTATTTCTCACAGTAAGGGAGGCTGGGAAGTCAAAGATCAAGGCACCAAAAAATTGGTATGTGGTGAGCGCCTACTCTCTGCTTCAAAGATGGTGCTTCAACATTGCATCCTCTGGAGGGAATGTCCCTTACATAGTTGGAGGGATGGAAGAGAAGAGGGCTAGGCTACTCTCTGAAGCATCTTTTATGAAGGCATTAGTCTTATCCATGAAAGTGGAGCCCTTATGACCTAGTTATTTCCCAAGAAGCCCCACTTCTTAACACTATTGCTCTGGGTCTTAGATTCCAGGAATAATTTTGGAAGGACACAAACCTTCAGACCATATCAGAGAAAAGCAGATATTGGATAGACAGGGAAAGGATTGGGACTTTTACTTTAGACCTGTTAAGTAGGTATGTGTATGAGATAGTCATTATGAGCTTGGAAAGGAGATCTGGCACTTAAGAGACTGAAGACTGAAGATGTGTGTATATAGGAGGGTCCATTACCATGCTGAGACTTTGAGGTTCATGCATGTGTTCCCCAATAGCCAATTAATAATTATTTGATGTGTAAAGAACAAAAGATATGCTACTTGCCCTTAGGAGTTCAAATTTGATGGACATGATTGCATGTTGTGAGATGAAGGAGGACAGGTAATTAAAATATACCAAATTGATAACTATGTATAGAAACAAATCTGTTGCTTTGAAATCAATTGGGGGATACTTTTTTCAGATTAGGAGCCAGAGATGGGTTCCCAGGAAGTTTCAAGTCTTTGGTAAATTTTGAAATATGAATAATTAACTCAAGAAAGAAGAAGAACCCCATCTAGTTAGAGGACTTAGCATCTATCTGATGATAGATTCTGAAAAGATGATTTTGGTATATTTAAAGGAGCTAAATTGTTTTTCTAGACCTGGAATGTGAGGTTTGGGGAGTGGTAACTAGATACTGAAGAACATTGTTTTAGTCATCTTTTTTGCTACTGTGACTAAAGGATCTCACCAGAACAACTATAGAGGAGGAAAAGTTTATTTGAGGGCTCATGTTTTCAGAGGTCTTAGTCCATAGAAGGCTGGCTTCATTTTTCGGGGCTTGTGATGAGGCTGAACATCATGGCAGAGTGTGTGGCATGGGGAAGCTGCTCACATCATGGTGACCAAGAAGCAAAGAGAGAGTTCATTTGCCAGATACAAATATATTCCCAAAGCCATGCCCCAATTCCCACCTTCTCCACACCCTACCACTTCAGTTAATCCTTATTAGGGGATTAAATCACTGATTGGGTTAAGACTCTCACAACCCAATCATTTCTCCTCTGAACCTTGAATTGTCTTATATGTGAACTTTTGGGGGATACCTCACATCCAAACCATAACAAACATTGAATTTTAACCTAAAAGTATAGGAGTATCCAAATGCTTTCAAGAAAAGTTGCAATCACATTTGCACTTTAGAATGTTTACCAGTGGCAGAGATGGAATGTGATTTTGGAGGCATAGAGATCAATAAGGGGATGTTAATTCACATGAGAAAGGATGACTTAAATTAAGACAGTTGTACTGGGGATAACACTGAAGGAAAGGGATTTACAGGTATTGGAGAGGTAGAGTGATCTAGACTTGGTCAGCAGTGGAGTATGAGAAACTGGGAAGAGATGTGGCCTTGGCCTAGGGGTTTCCTCTAAGAGGCAGCACAGAACCATTGATGTACTAGAACCCAGGGTAATTTAGAAGGTTGGAGAGCATCCTATGTAAATGGTAATGCTGCCACCTGGAATAAGTTAGAATGTAGACCATTGCCTCCTGAGCCTTGTAGCTCTAGGTGAAGAAGCATTATGGTGGTTTCTGAATGCCTTTAGGAAGATATATGTATGTGTGTGTGTGTGTGTGTGTGTGTGTGTATAAAAGTACCAGCTAGTTTGCAATGGGAAATGAAATTTCCACAGAGATACCCCAGAGATATTTGGGGCTTTTTTTTTTTTGAGCAAATACCCTTATGACTTAACATTGCAGCAAAAAATAATATAAAGGATATATCTTTCACCACCTAGCCCATTATCTCAGATGGCCTCAGGGCAGTCACCACTAAGAGACTAAAGCCAAGGGGTAAGGATACCAAGGTAATGTTAGAACTCTGTATAAAAAAATGATTCTGAGAAAATTTGGTAATATACACTGTGCAGTTTTTTTTCAGTCCTAAAGAAAAATGAATTATGTCATTTGCAGGAACATGGATGGAACTAGAGACCATTGTGTTAAGTGAAATAAGTAAAACTCAGGAGGTCAGGGGCCATATGTTTTCTCTCATGTGTGGAAGTTAGAGAGGAAAAAGGCAAACAAAGGAGGGGACAGATCTCATGAAAACCAAAGGGAGGTCAGTAGAGGAAATGCTCCAAGGGGTGGGAGGTGGGGAGGAAGGGGGGATTGCTGGCGAGGGATATGGGCCAAATTATATTGTGTGCATGTATGAATATGTTACAATAAACCCCATCAGTACGTAAAACTATAATGCACCAATTTAAAAAAGTGGGGAAAAGAAACCTCAGGGGGAAAAAATAAGACTGAATGTGGTTATTGTCATGTAAAGTTAATTGGAAGCAAATAGATTGCAAAAAAAAAATCACCAAATTTTTAAGAAAATTCCATTGCTGAAAAAACCATGAGACTTGATTTAATTGAATATTCACAAAGTAAAATAACCCACAGGAAGTGAACTACACACATTATGCAGCCTCTAGGGAGAATGACAGCAAGATGTGACTGGGGAGCAAGAAATAAGAGCCTTGAGAGGCTCGGGATCCAGGAGACACTACAAAAACAAAAAGACCCAGAACAACAACAGAATGCTTCCCGGAATAGAATCACTGTGTATTCAAAGAACATCCCTAGGGGGTCTTCTTGGTGACTTTCCAGCAGCCCAGCAGAATTCTGTACCCTCTCTGGATCAGGGACCTCTATGCATATTCTCTTCTTCCCATTCATTAAGGGAAGTTTCTTGCAGTTTTCTTGTACCTGCTTTGTTACTGTAAGTCATAAACTTCGGGGGGGAAGCTGGAGATAATTTTCGAATTTGGTTCACCTGCTACTAGACTGTAAAGATTTGACTGAGAAGGTTGGAAATCAACCATTGGTCCTGGGCCCAGAGCTGGGTGCAGTGCCTGGGACAACTTTGGGTTGTCTTGTTGGGGGAGCGGAAGTGTGTCAAGGATCAAGCATGAATCAAGCATGGATGGATATGTGACGTCCAAAAGGGCATACTATGGCAGGGACTTATGTCCTGTTTTAACCCCAGCAGAGGGGACTGAACCAGGGGCTCTGTGTCACTGAGCTACATCATCAGCTCATCTGCTTTTGTATTTTGGTACTAGAAATTGAACTCAGGGGTGCTTTATCACTGAGCTACATCCCTAAACCTTTATATTTTTTCAAATGTTATTTGTTCTTTTTAGATATATAGAGTATATCTTATTCTAACTACAGTCTTGTGGCTGTACATGATGTGGAGTTTCACTTGTGGCATATTCATATATGAACATAGGAAAATTGTGTCAGACTCATTCTACTGTCTTTCCTATTCCCCTTCCTTCTCCCTTCCCTTCATTCCCATTTGTATAATCCACTAAATGTCTATTCCTCTCACCCCTCCTTGTTGTGTGTTAGCATCCACATATCAGAGAAAACAATCAACCATTGGTTTTTTGAGATTGGCTTATTTTATTTTATTTTATCTCCAGATCCATCCATTTACCTGCAACTGTCATGAAGTCATTCTTTTTTATGGGGGAGTAATAGTCCATTGTATACATATGCCATAGTTTCCTTATCCATTCATCTTTTGAAGGGCACGTAGGTTGGTTCCATAGTTTAGTTATTGTGTATTGTGCTGCTGTCAACATTGATGTGGCTGCATCACTATAGTATGCTGATTTTAACTTCTTTGTGTATGTATCAAGGAGTGGCATAACTGGGTCAAATGGTGGTTCCATTCCTAGTTCTTTGAGGAAACTACCTACCACTTTCCAGAGTAGCCAATCCTTTTTATTTTTAATTTTGAGACAGGAACTCACTAAGTTGCAAAATCTGGCCTTGAACTTGTGATCCTCTGGCTTATCCTCTCAAGTTGTTGGGATCGTAGGTGTGCACCACTGTGCCCATCTCTAGACTCACATCTTTTCTTTATTGATGTTTGGCTAAAGAGGTTTCTCATGTCCTCAATAGTTGGCTATAGGACATATTTGGCTCAGAGGATTATAGCTGTGACACATACCCATGGAGTCTTCTTGTGTTCTCTAACTTGGCTCTGAAAATTTCCAAGTATGAGAACTTTTTTTCAATATGCATCAGACAACTGTAGCTTTACTCATTTAATAGAGGTAATATTTCTTTTAATATCTGTTGATTTAAAAACTTTTGTTCATTAAATAACTATATGTTATGGTTTGGAAATGAGGTGTCCCTATGTTAATGCAGGAATGTTCAGAGGTGAAATGATTAGATTATGAGAGTGTGACCTAATCAGTTTGTCCCAGGTTGAATGGACTAGCTGGGTGGTGACTAGGCAGTGGGGGTAGTAGCTGGAAGAGGTGGATCACTTGGACATGCCCTGGAAGGGTTCGTCTTCCCTATGATTCCTTTTCCTTTCTCTTTCTGCTTCTGGTGACCATGAGGCGGGCAGTTCTCTCCTGCCACACCCTTCTTCTATGATGCTCTGCCTCACTTTGGGCTCATAGGAATGGAGTCAGCTGACCATAAACTAAAGCTCTGAAACTGTGGGCCAAAATACTTTCCCTCCTCTAAGTTGTTCTTGTCAGTTATTTTGGTCATAGGGGTGCAGACATGACTAACACACTGTACAACATTCTGTGCAGAGAATATAAAGGTGAGAAAAACTAGACCTGAACCATGTTCTCATGGAACTCATGGTCTAGCTGGAGAAACTTTGAGAAACTGCTGTGACTCCATTTTTGAGAAACCAGCTTCTACCTCAAGGCCTGTCCTAAGGAAGAGGGCGTGACCCTTGTCCTGGGAAAAACCCACAGAGCACTCCCAGGTACATACCCACCCTACTGAGTTGTTTGTCTGTAAATAACAGGAGAGGTCTGAGGCACCAGGTGTCCCTGACTCAGTTAAGCTAGATGAGGACCCATAGCAACCCCCCAGCAACCTCCAATCAGCATGAGACAATGAAAATACCTGGGATGCCAGATGACCCCCAAGTCGTTTATGGTGGTTGATAACATATTAGGAAACCATGTAGTTTAGCACGTACACCCCTCGTGGCCTAAAGCCATCAGTTCAAAGTAACCTGCCTCTTGTACTAACCAATCACCCCTACCCAACTTGTTCCCGCCATTGAATGTGCTAATCAACTTTAAGAGTTGTTGTTCGACTTTCCCGTGATGTGAAATGATTTGCTGTGTGATGTTGTGATGCATAGAGTATCCACAAAAGCCTACAAAATCTCACTGAACAAAGGGCTGGGACGTACTCCCTGGGACCCCTGAATCAGAAATGGTTGTGAGTCCAGGCTCGAGCTTGCAATAAAGACTCTTGTGTGATTGCATCGGATTCAGCTCCTGGAGGTCTATTGGGGTCCCACAAATTTGGCTTTACAACTTATCAATAAATACTCACAAATATGCAGACTAAGTGTATATGGAGTGAATTGGACCTGACTGAAGCTCAGGAAAGCCTTCCTAGAGGCAATGACATTTGAGCGATGATGTACAAGATGAGTAGGAATCACTCAGCCTAGTAGTAGGAAAATCTAGACAACGGGAAAACCATTTGCAGTGAACTAAAGTGGGAGGGGGCACTCAGGAGTGCTTTCCGGTGCAGGGAGGAAGCCCTGGTTTGTAGCATCTGCTGATTTCCATGGTGTAAATACTCCTAACAGCCAATTTCAGGTGACCAATGTGACATAACTGATGGTAGGAGTTGGGAGGAGATGCCTGCAATCAGCTCTCCTGACAGGTGTGAGCTGACTTTAGTATACCACTGCATGTGGGCTGCTCAGTCTAATACCTTTC
This sequence comes from Marmota marmota marmota, assembly GCF_001458135.2. Taxonomy (NCBI): domain Eukaryota; kingdom Metazoa; phylum Chordata; class Mammalia; order Rodentia; family Sciuridae; genus Marmota; species Marmota marmota. Next base: position 7,507,272 of record NW_026000057.1, on the reverse strand, counting down.
ATACACCACTTGAAATCTTCTCAGCCTCATATTCTTCTACCCATTCAAGCTACTGACTCATTTCTGCTCTAGTTTCCCTGACTTCTTCCTGCCCTGGGATCCACCCTTCTAGACACAACCCGAGCCCAGCCACTTGAGTTAGCAGGAAGGGCGAATGACTGTTCAAGGATAGTGATTCCTCCTCTCTTTCCTCAGGCACAAGGGTTTCAGCACCATTCCATAAAGTTTTCAGAAAGTTCCACACGGTTAAGCAACCAGTGTCACAGGGTGATGGATGGTTAGGTCAATGCAGATTCTTAAATTAGCTCTCCTATTTTGCCTGTTTTATTTCTCCCTCTTTTATTCCCTAAGTGATCTCCGTAAGATCACTTCCTTACACTGCTGCCTTAAAAATATTTTGATGGTGGAATTGTTAGTCCTTGAAAAATGAGGCATGGGGTGTGAGGGAAAGGGAGAGTCAATAATGACTTTTAGCTGGGCACGGTGGCACATGCCTATAATCCCAGAGGTTTGGGAAGTTGAGGCAGGAAGATTGTGAGTTCAAAGGCAGCTTCAGCAACTTAGCAAGGCCTAAGCAACTTAGCGAGACCCTGACTCTAAATAAAAATTTAAAAAGGGCTGGGGATGTGGCCTGGTTCCCCTGGTTTCAATTCCAAGTTATCCCCCACCCTCCCAAAAAAGAATGACTTTTAGGCTTTAGTCCTGCCTGGTGGACTGGAGAGGACCATTGCTACTCATGGATTTGGGGAAGAGAAGGAGATGCAATTTTGAAAGGGAAGAAACTCAAAATTTAGGATTTTGGACATGGGGAGTTTGAGGTGCTTATTAGATATACAAATCAAACTATCAACAAGGTAACCTATTCCATAGGTGTGGACTTTTTAGGAATTGCTAAAGCCATTAATGAATACACCAATATTGTCCAGTGTGAACTGCAAATATCATAATTGAAAATTTTCTAGTGGCTACATTTAAGAGTAAAAAGGAATGGTCAAATTAATTTTAATAATGCATTTATTTAACCTAATAGAGCTGAAATGTTATCAATTTTAATAGTCAATATAAAAAGTACTGTGATATTTTATGTCTTTTTTTCATAGTAAGTCCTATGTCACTTAAAAAGCATATGTTAGACACATAATCCTAGTTGCAACAGTGGTAAGAGGTGGACTGTTGAGAGGTGATGAAGCAGTGAGGGCCTGTCTTCATGAATGAATTTACAACAGTTATTATAGGACTTGAGGCTTCGAGTTCCACCTCTCGCCCTGTCCCTTGTGGACTCTTTCTTGCCCTTCTCCCTTCTCCCTTCTCTCATGTGACAAGATAGCAACAGAGCCCTCACTAGATACTGGCCTCTCAACCTTGGAATTCCCAGCTTCCAGAACCATAAAAAATGAATCTCTGTTCTTAATAAATTATCCAGGGACACGTATTCTGTTATAGTAGCACAAAATGGACCAAGACACTAAGTTTTCAAAATCTGATGTATATTTTAGTTGAACTATTCTTCAAACTGGACTAGACAAATTTTAAATGTTCAGTAGCTACAGGTAGTTAGTGGCCACCGTATTGGACAGCAGCAATACAGATTTAATTATAGTCACAGACTTAGATAATGTCAACAAGAGGGTGAATGTAAGTGCAAAAAAATCTAAGAACTGAGCTTCAGGGATTTCCAACATCAAGGGCAAGAAGAGGAGTTCCCAGCAAAGGAAGTGGAAAATGAATAGCTAGAAGGGAAATCAGAGGAGCATGGAGTATGCTGCTCATATTTCAATCAAGAAAAGTGCCTTAAACAGGAGTAAGGACAGCTCACCTGTTGTCCCAGGTGAAAGGCAAGGACACCGGCACAGAGGCGACCGGCTGGTGGATTAGGTGATGGACTGGCTTCTATTTTCTCAGTGCAGTTAGAACTGGGGTCTTCACTTGAAGGCAGGGTAGGACTGGAAGAGATGGAGTTTTAGGGTGAAGTTATCATGATCTGGGTGAGTATGAAAATGAAAAGATAGTTTGTTGTGTTAGTTATTTTTTTTCCTAAGAAAAGAGAAGTGGTTGGAAAGTGTCCCTGAGGATCAAGGAAGAAATCAATTTTACCTAAAGTCTTAAAGAGTTTGTGAGGGTTGGAAGGAAAGAGTAAACAGACCATGGGAGAGCTGGAAGAGGTGGAGTTTAGGAGGAAGGAGAAGGGTGAAGTTATCATGAGAGTTGAGTCCTTAGGACAATAAGGGTGGGTGAAATAAGAAGATGGGGAGGGAATCTATAGAAAATGTAGTGAGATCAGTTTAGCTGATGGGAAGCCCTGAGTTTGTTTTATTTATTTATTTTTGGTATCAGGGATTGAACCCAAGGGTCTTAACACCAAGCCACATCCCCAGCCCTTTTTAATATTTTATTTATAGTTAGAGCCTTGCTAAGTTACGGAGGCTGGCTTTGAACTCGAGATCCTCCTGCCTCAGCCTCCAGAGCTGCTGGGTTTACAAGGCAAGCACCACCAAACCCAGCTGTCTGAGGTTCTTAAAGCACCATGTAGAGTTCAGGGAGTTGGTGTGGAGAGAGATGAAAGACTATGGGTCTGTGGAGATTGAGGTGAATGGCAGAAGAGTGAGAAGACTAGTTCTGAGGGTCTCTTAGAGAAGGTGTTAATTCATTCTAAGGACAGCATTTTATCTCTTTTGGGGATTGTTCTCTTGAGCAGTTGGAATCATGAGGACAAGGATTTCAGGGAAGGAAGACAGTTTCAGAGACTTTCCCTGAGAACCTTCCTATGTGCCCCACCAGACAGCTGTGAAGTGCTGATCTTAGTTTATATGTGAATTAAAATTGCAGTTTATTTTTCAAAGTTCTATCTTGGAAAGCATATATTAAGTTCATACTTTGGATCTGTTTTTCAAACATATTCCTGATACTCACTCTGTGTGAATGGAAGCATGATCTAAGATATCAGTGGCATTAATTCCAGAACTTGATTTAAGTTTGTAAGATTAGGGGGGAAGAAAAAGTATGTCCTGTGTGTGGAACATGTCCTCTCTACTCAGGCTGAAAAATTCAGTTGCATTTTCTTCCGTAAACTAAATATCTTATGTGAGAACAGGTAAATCCTTGAATTTGATCCAAGGATATCAAGTTTAAAAATACACTGTAACAATTATAATATCAAATATCTTTAGTAAATATGTTCTTTATACTTGCCTATTTTTCTTAGCAAAATAAGGACAAATATGAAAACAATTTCCCATTTGAGTATGTTGATATTCAGCAGTCTTGTTTAACCTGTGTCTATTGCCATTCTGCCAATCCATTATGAATCTGATTAATTTCTAATTATTAGAAATGATTATCAAATGTTAGAAATTAGAGATCAGGCATAAAATCTGATTGTGAAACAACTAAATATTAGTTCATAGTATTCATAAAATATATACTCTTTATTTCTTTATGCATTCCCTTAGAAATAAAACATATTTAGGTTTACTTTTTGGATTAGTTAAATTTGAAAACCGTCTTTAATTAAACTCGATGAGATTTCACACTACCCGTGTAAGTACATATATTTAGGGCTGATATTGGATCTTAGCTAGTCTGGGAAAGGTAGAGAGAAGGGAGGGAGGAGGAGGGAGGGAGAGAGAGAGGAAGAAAGGGAAAGAGAGGGGGCAGAGGGAAAAAAGGAAGAGACAGAATATGAATGTGTTCTTTGGTCTCCCAATCACAAGTCTTTTCCTTTGTATATAAAATGAAGGCATAATGAATTTTAATAATGCTTTAAAAATGACTGCATATTGAGAAAGCACTCGAGAAAACTCTCAGGAAAAACGACTCTGTGCTCTGCTCATTCCTTTGCCCACAGTCATGACAACTCACCAAATGGTTTTTTGATCAATGATGTTTATAAAATATTCCACTTTATATTTTAATGATTTCAAGTACACATGTGATAGTAGCAAATGTGTTAAAACTGTCTTTTACTTATTTCCACAAAATTACTTGGAAGAATTTAAGACTGGGATCCATAACAATTTATAAGAAAAGTAGAAACTAGACTTTTTTTTTTTCAATGAGGTGGAAAATGATATTTAATTTGGTATCACAAAATAATTTGATTTTTGAAGCTTTGGAACTTGAAACGTACTAATATTTCTCCATGCATAAAAACAGACTCTTATTGTGGAATTTGTAAATGAAGGAATACATTTGGGTTAATCTTTTGGGAGATCGTCACACAGGGAATTCTGCAACTTCTGTTTCTTTTCTTTATTTCTTCCTGGTTCAGATTGCTATGTTTATTCCCATTTCTTGTCAGGAATTTTCTTTTGCTTTCCCATGTTCTGGCAGAAAGAACCTAAAAGTTAGCAAAGGAATAGAATTACATATCTGAGTGACAGATGTCTTCCACACAGTCCTTTCCCTTTCTTCCTCCTGTTTTTTCTTTTTTCATATTGACCCGGTGAGCTCTGAAATACAAAGATGCCAGAGTGATGACTCAGAGTAAGACAGTACTCTAGTACCTTAATAGTACTTGTTGTAGTATCAAGATTTGCTATATTGAAGTAGCTATAGAATTTACTAACTTAATGCAACAATATAGTGTCTTAAATATGAAAAACTTTATAAGGCTTCAGAAACAATTGAAAGGCATTTTTATTACCGTCTGCCTTCCACTAACTCTGATATTATTTGGCCCAGAGGACGGAGTGGTAACTTGCAGAGGTTTTGTGGTTCAACTCATTTGTTTCATGTTTCACACTTAATGAGGAGTACATGCAGGGACCAAAAGTGTGACAGTGGGCAGGGTCATTCCACGAGCTTTAACATATGAGTAAATAATACCAATTCTTTAACTCTTCTCAGGAACTAAAATGCATGGTACTTTCCTATTTGTAGTGAAAATCTTCTTGGGTGAGTATTTGCTTCTTTGAGCTTCCTAGTATCCTTCACCCTTAGCTTAAGTAATAGCATTCTGATTCCATCTGGAGAAACCCATCTACTTCAAGTCCATGCAGGTTAGGTAGGACTGTTACCCATCCCCAGCTCCAGGCATGTGATTTTGGCCCAGCCAATGAGATGAGTTACTGTCTTGGCCATAGTAATGCCTCCAGTGATTGGCACCAACAGCAATGAAGATGAGAACTTGGAAGTGCCAGAAGACACAGCGTGAAATCCCTGAACACACCATGAAAGGAGTAGCTGAATGATGGAGAGAAGTCAAGTCCTGATGACATTGCTTAGGGCTTTGGACCAAGTGTTGCTCAAGATAAACTTTTCCTGGGTTTTCCAGTTTCGGTGAATCAATGGATTCCTGTCTTTTGAGAGAACAGTAAAAGTGGCTCAAATCCCAGCTTTACCACTTGGTCCTTTCTTCTGTTTAAGCTGATTTTGTCTTTTGTTGGTTGTCAGTGGAGTTCTGATAGGAACCCTCAGGGTGTATGTAGTAAATTGAATAATGCTGCTCAAAGATAGAGGATTTTAGTTCCTAGAATCTGTAATCTTGCCCATATCCACAAAGGGTTTTTCCAGATGTGATCATGTGAAAGATCTTGGACTGGGCAGATCATCCTGGATTATCCGGGTGGGCTGTAAAAACTATCAGAAGTGTCTATAAAAGAGTAGGAGAGGGAGAGTAGAGACAGGTGAAGAGGAGAAGTCAGCATTATGACCATGGAGGAGGGATTGGCACCAGGTAGGCATAACTAAGGATTGCTGGGAGTCACCGGAAGCTGGAAGAGGCTAGGAATGGATTTGCCTCCAGAGCCTCTGAGGGAAAGCAGCCCTCCTGGCATCTTGATTTTGGACCTATGGCCTCCATGATCATGAGAGAATAAGGTTCTATTCCTTTTAATCACCAAGTTTCTCATAATTTTTTTTTATAATGTGTGTAGAAAATGACCTCAGCGTACTTCCAAAAGGAAGTTTCAGTTCTAGACATCATTTTTTCTAGATTATTTTCCTTGTCAGGATGAGTACAGATGATTGATAGGGCAATTGTTTCAACTCCCATTTCTTCAGTCATATTTTTGTTGAGCTGCTGTATTGAGCTCCTCCTTTAATCAGACACTATATACCATGATCTTTGCCTTCAGGAACTGTCAGACTAGCAGCAATGACTTTTCTTATTTCTTGCTTAATGACAACAACAAAAACATAACTCTTTCAGGGGTTTTGGGAATGGGGTAGGGATCAGTGTTGTTAAAGTAGCGCCATGTTTTCTGAGTTTGGAACCAGTTGAATTCAGAAGTAAGACACAGGAACTAAGGCAATGGAGAAAACTGAGAGAATGTGGCTCAGGATAAGTGGCTCCATGGCTTCTTAATCCTATTCTAGAATTAAACTTCCCCTTACTAGTTGTAGAAAAGGAAGGGCTTTTACTATCACTAACCAGAGTTATGAGCCTTTCTCTTGCACCGTATTATTTTTTCTCTTGTATTTCTGAACTAAGATTGGCATTACTATGGCCAATATCTACATGCTCCTCAATGATAAAAATTCTTATTGCTAAAGGCCACCATGTTCCTCATTTGTGGGTGCTGGGGATTTGCCTGTAGTCTGAGCTTTCATAACTTTAGGATGGGTTGAGAAAGGAACAGCCATAAACTGGTTATTAAGGTAATTAAATCTTTTACTGAATGGCACATAAATTTCCTGCTAGCCATGTTAGGTACTTTGGGACATTAAAAAAAAATGTATACCATGGAACACTTCCCTTCTCTCGGGTATTTATATGTAGCCCAGGAGCCCATAATTACTCTTGCCCTACTGTGTGGAAGTTGGTCAACCCACCCATTAACATTTATATTACTTTAACCTTTGCAGGCACAAATTGGACCAGTAAATACTATTTAGTAAATCAAACCAAGCTAAGTTTAAATATTTTAGGCTTAACTTATGAAGATGTTAGTTGTCTTTATGGGGTAATACTGTGTTGAGACTTATATATGTTTATATAAAAGAAATAAGCAGAAGCTAAATTAATTGACTTTTTATTTTTAATAAATTTAATATGGAATTCTGCAATGTAGAGGAAAAAAAATCAGAGTGCTTCTTCTGTACTCTGAAATATAGACATTTTCTGTGACATCTAGTCACTAAAGTTCCTCCCTGCCAGGTCATCCCAAATCCATGATCAGGACAGGGGTGGTGGTGATAAGGAACCAATATAGAAGATCAGGCCCAACTTTTCAGCAGAGTATGTTTGGAGGAGGGAAGTGCATGGGATAGGCAACCCCAAACAAATCACCTTTTTGTGAGAGAAGGGGATCTTGTAGGAAAAAGCAGGGTCTATCACAGTAAAAAAAAAATGTTCTTGCAATTATGCAAATATGCATTTTAGCCTCTATATTTTTGTCTTTTATTTCAGTAGAAGGTCAGTAGAAGAGAATTCTACTCTCAAATAGTTAATACTAGTTATTTTACTAATAACCGTTACTATTAGCAAGCTTTGGATAGCCAGTACATTTATAAACTTCCTATCATTTTTCCTGAGGAGAAATTTATTTACATCTTGACTTACACAGTCATTTTGTATCACAACAAACATACCAGGGTAAGTTCCTTTTCAGGTCATATATTTTAAAAATAAAAAGAAAGAGCCTTAAAAAAGAAGAAGAAGAAGAAAGAGCCTTCTTCATGATGCTGTACTCTAAGGGCACTGACTAATCAGACACCTAAGGATTGTTTGGGAAGTAGCTTCCCCAGAGACATCAACAGTCTTCTAAAGTGTGGTGGAACTAGGTTCTTATTTTGAGAAGTGTCAGGTATTCCTGGTAACTTGTAGCTTCAAGAACATCTTCTATAAGGTGAGTTTGCCTGTGCACTGATTGCATTCCTTGCTAGAAGGTAATTCTCTAGAGACCGGGGACCTTGTCTATCTTGATTTTATTCATATCCTAGTGACTAGACAGCAGAATGATGAGCTCATTGAGACCTGAAAGATATTCTAGAAATTATTATTAAATAATGGAATGAAAGAAGTTTGATTGTGTGTGTGTGTGTGTGTATGTATGTGTGTATATGTGTATGTAATTAGCTAAACAGGTTTAAAACAAACCAAGTGGCTTTTCAATTTTTCCTTTTACCATGGCATAGAAGTACTTCTGCTATAGGGCACTGATCCCCGAGTTACACATTAAGAAGACTGTGTGTGTGTGTATGTGTGTGTGTGTGTGTGTGTGTGTGTAATGAACATTAATAGCACAACAGTTACTGAACAGAATAAAGAGATCCATCCTAATCACTGTCCAGTATAAAGCAGCTGTGCCTGAGCTCTTGGGAGCTGAGGGTAGTTATTCATTTCTCTGGCCTGCATGGATGCTTCCAAAATGATTCTGTCACAGCATGTGTTTTCTGGCATTTCCTCTGAACACTGGGAAACCTGGAGCCAAGGATCTATTAGTGCCTGAAGTGTGGAATGCGAGACATTGATCATCCTTTCCCTGAGCTGGCACTGCTCCGAAGCAGCCTGAGAACCAGAGGAACAAGCCCAATGCCAAGTTCTTCTGGTTTTGATCCCACTGTACTTAATGAATCAAAACATTATTTTAGAGACATTTTATCTTTTAAAAAACTGTTTCAGAAGTCCAATGAGTACTTTGTACTTTAGTGAAGATGGGTCAAAAAGCATCTTGTGGAGTCACCAGAGAGACATTAACAAAGACATATATATAACATGTCATCACATGTTTAATAGGTGTCATATGTACTCCAGTTTAATTGATTTGATGGGAGTTTCTAGTTTACATCTATACTTTGCCCCTAAGTGTGGCCTTTGAGCAACATTCAGAATAGACTGAAGTATCTGATTGTGGCTCTGTAAACTAATGACCTTGGCTTCTTTATTTGTTCATAAAAATTTGAAAATGTATTGATATCATGCAAACTGATATTTGTTTTTAAAAGATGGAAAATATTTCCAGTTTGATTAGTTAATGGAGAAATAATGGAAAATAGCATATATTGTACATCTAGTAATTTATCAGTCACTGTACTAAGCCATGCATTGCCAAATATTGCAAACTATGATATTATTACATGCATTTTGTGGAAAAGAAAAGTCCAGACTCAGGGAGATATGTGTCAAAGTTGTCACCAGTGGTAAATGGCAGAACCAGGAATTGAGACCTCTGTCAATCTGAAGTTTGCATTCTTTCAACTCATGTGCTGTGCTACATTTTTTCTTGATGGAATTGAATGACTTATGGGGCTTGAAATGGGGTCTTGCAGGTGCTTTGGACGTATGGACTTGATAATCAGTATTTCTTCTAAATTATTTTATGACCTTGAGCAAGTTGCTTTTCTTCAGAAAAACTCATCTAATCCTAGCTGCATTGGAGGCTGTTTTATTTCCATAAAGAACTGTGAGTTTTCAGAAGAAAGGTGGCATTTAAAATGCCCAATATAATATAATAATGAAAACAGCCCATTGATGGTTATGTACTATAGCAATTGAATGTTTTCTTGGTTCTTCCAAAGATATTCCCAAGTGGTAGAGTCATTTTCAGTAGGTCTTCACAGGTGTCTTGGGGATGGGGAGAAAGAATGGCAGGGAGTGTTGACAGCTATGTAATTCAGCACTGATGGTGTGTACAAGTCAGTAGTGAAATATTCAGCTACTGCTGCTGCTTCATTCTCCAGTCTGACCAAAGCCACCGAGAACTGATGCACTTCAGAAACTTCACCACAAAGAAATGACATCTAAGGGGGATATTGTGCTATGAATTGGAGAGCTCAAGAAATCTCAGGAAACAAATATATATATTTTTTGCTAGTAAAGATGAAGAAGGAGCTTGTGTGGTACAGATATTTTACAGGTTAGAATATTAGCTTTGGGATGAGCTTTGACAGTCACTTTGTTTTTCCTTTTTATGGTGAAAATGATGACTTTTCCTACACCTACCTGGAGAGTACTTTTGAACAACACTACATATATTAATGGGAGAGCAGATGGCTTTGTTGAATGGGAGGAGCAGCAAGAATATGGGAATAGATTGACTGTTTCTGAAAAAGAGGCGAGAGCATGATTACCTTGTTGGGTAACCATAATGAATTGCCCAAAATGGCCATAAAGGTTATTTTGGTGTTCCTGGACAGTTTCTTAGATAAAATTGTTCTGTGAGTTAGAACTTAGAAAAGACACTATTATGTTTAGAATTCTGGGACCCCATGCTACGCCTTGGGTTTATATTGCCCAAGGCATTTCTTTGCCTGGTTTTAAAGTGAAATCTGTTTTTAATTTGTACATAATACTTCTGCCTTGTTGAAGAAATAAAAAAGAAAAAGCTACAATAACTGGAACCCCGATTTGCTCCGATCGGCCTTTTGCAACTGATTTTATTTACTTATTAAAGGCATAATTGCATTTAGAAAGAGTTTTTACAGCATCAACAGTAAAATCAGATGAGTGTATGACTTCTCTAGTCATTTATTTCCTACAGAAATTTTAATAGTGCAGATCATTAGATTTGGATCATTCTTCCAGGACTGTTAGTCTCAAAGTGTTGACTTCCACCATTACAAGGGGTATTTGCTCTCTTTTTTTGTTGTTGGCCACTGAGTTTTATTTTCTTGCCTGTGGAGTGAATTTCACATCTTCCTGTTCCTGTGTTTGCAGCCCTGAAATTAACATTCCTTCCAGGAGGAAATATATTGCCTTCTTAAAGGAGTATCTTCTGTGGCTGTGTAGGATGAGTAACAAGAAGGCATTGCATTGTTGTATCCACTTTGCAAGCACAGGCCAGAATGACGGTCTGCTCATGGATGATAATGGGACTCTAATTATATGTGCCACACTTAATAAATTCCCTGCATCTGCTTGGAAAGAATCTGGGATTTAGGGAGTGGAGATCGAACATTAAAATCTGATTCTCTTATTGCATGATCCTGGCCAAATTATTTAACATATTGGATGCTCAGTTTCCTATTTTATTAAAAGATTATGATAAAAATAAATGCTGACTGTATTGCTAAAAGGACCGAATGAGATTTGTGTATGAAAAAACAATGTAAACTATAAAATACTGGACATATTACTGATAACTCATGCAAAATGCTGATTCCCATAAAGCTGATGGCCCTATATCCACGTAAAGCAGACTCATAGTGCTTTTGTAAAAGAGAATTTTTTTTGGAAATACATGTGGGTTACATGCGCTGTCTTTCTTTACTTCCCATCAACCAACAGGTTGTATTTGCACATTACACTTGTTAGAAACTCTAAGACTGAGTTTGATATATTTACCTGACGTATATTTGAAAATAAATATTTTGGTTTATGTAACCATGTTCAAGCTATGTTGATCCCCAAGAATATAGCATATGGTTTCAGAATTTAGCGTATCTTGTGGCTTTTGAGAGTTAATAAAACTTTAACTACTTGGTAAACTGCTAGAGAACAGCTGTGACAAATGTTTTTGCCATCAAATATACTGGGCAAATAGGGCTTTCAGCAGAAGTGCCTTAATTAGGAACGGGGCCAGGCTCCATCCTCTATTTCACCTTGGTTTCTGATTTTGCAACCAGTCCCAAAACTGGTCAGCTTTTATAGCCTGAAGCTTTGTGATTGGCTGCAAATGAGTCAGATTCCTGTTCTGTCTGGTTGTTCATACCATTGGCAAGTCTATGTTGATAAATAATAAAAAGAGTGCCAAATCCGTCTGAGGACAAACAACGTATCATGATTTGGCCAGCATTCTTTGTCCTTTCATGTAGACTCAGTTTGAGGCCTGGGAGAAGCATGACTCCTAAGGCAAGGTGAGAAAGCATATGGAGGTGTTCAAGATACTTTACCTAAAACAAATAATGGTATGAAATATGAGGAGTGCTGAGAGTTGGTGAGAAAACAAAGAAATAATCACGTACAAATAGCTGTTTACCTCACTTGAAAATTATCCTAATCTGGAATTCGCATTTCTTTAAAAGCTTTTCTGTTAGTGATAATATCCCTATCCCTATTTCTCAAAAGGCAATTATCACATAAAATGGTTTATAATAGAAGTGTTATTGCTTTCCTGGCGTTCAGCATGTAAGATTTTTATTGGTATACTTTTCTTTTTTTTTTCCCCTAAGCACCTGCCATTATATTTACAGTCTAACAAAATATAGTAGAGGTGGCGCTTAAATCCTGTCTCTGATCCTAAGCAATTTTACGGTCTTTTTAGTTCTACCTGTTTTCTATAACAATTTCAAGTGCAATTAAGGCAGAGAAGTATAACTCGTAAAGTTTCGACAAAGCAAGCATATTTTCCATTCTGGTGCTAGATCAGTAACTTGCTTTGTAATTATTGTGGTAGATCTTGGATTAGCTCAGGGATCAGAAGATCCTTAGAGCTGAGGTGGAAGATCTTGGTTTCAAATGTGAGAAAAATTCCAACTGTGTGAGAATAAAGAAGAAAGGGCTGAGTTACTAGATACCATAGGTCACTAATAATGCTGAGTGGTTGGCAGGGTGGGATGTTGATGATACAGCAGTGTATTACCTACTAGGTGACAATTTGTGAGAATCAGGAGAAAGGAAGATTGCAATTTCATATAAACTGTCTTACTGGCTTTAAATTAAAATGTAAGACTGTTTTATTCTACCAAAAAGTGAAAATGGTAAAGAAACATAAACAAGATGCCTTAATTTGCATTCATCGAACAATCATACATTTACTCAGCATCTTCACTGGGTCAGGGAAAGAGCTGGGATTTCCTCTAAACAGCACTTTCACAGTGTCATGGATGTGGGCAGGATTCGCAGAGATAAGGACCTTATTATTCACAGCACAATCTGCAGGTTGAACTTCCTGTCCATATCCAGTTCTCCAGAGTCCTCCTGGGAGCAAGGTGGAGGGGCTCAGGGAGATGCGCACACATAGCAGATTTGTGTTACAGCTGGGATACTGGGGCTTGGGGAATCGATTACATTTTGAGTAAGCTTGCATTTCCTTCTGGGGTGAGATGTTACTTAATTCCTCAAGGTTTCTCACTGCAAACACAACCCTGAGAGAAGGCCTGGGTTGAGAGTAAAAGAGCAGCCGGAACCCTGCATTCTTGGTGTACCTAGTAGGATTGTCAGGGACACTCTGGGTCCATGTTGGACAGCCTCTTCCAACATTAAGGACCTCAAGAAAATCATAACCTGCATAAACCCTAGGCACACTTATTTGATGTTTCAAAGCATTATTATTCCCTTTTCTTTTGAAAATGGGGAAATTGAGTCTCAGTGTGAGTACAAAAGAATCTGAAGACACAAGTGGCGCAGCTTGCCCCACAACTCAGCATTCTGAATCCACAGCCTAACACTGTGGCCATCAGATAGTTTTGAATTATTGCTAAAGAACTTTCAGGGTCTGGCTTTGTGGCTCAGAGGTAGAGCCCTCGCCTAGCATGTGTGAAGCACTGGGTCTGATCCTTATCACCACATAAAAATAAAATAAAGATATTGTGTCCTAACTAAAAAATAAATATTAAAAAAAAGAATTGGCTGCTTAAAAAGAAAAGGCATTTTCAGGCTGTGATCACTCCATGTTTTAGTATGGGCTATTTCATTATTTATGGCTGTCTACATTTTAGCAACTCTTTTTGCTCCTCCATGGCTGCATTCTGATTCTGCTGGTCTACTGTGTTCCTACATCTCTGCCTCTCTTTAGTTTAGAAAATCTGTTTATTTATAAAGGTCTGTAGCTTTCACAAAGTTCTAGGAAATAGGGTCAAAACAATGAAATTGCCTGTTATCTTAGAATTGCAGAGTTATTGAGATAAAATGTACATTAGATGTAATTTTGTCTAGCTACCCCACTTCCACTTTACTAATAAGAAAACAGACATCCAGAGAATCTCTGTGAATTGCCACTGAAGGTCACTGGTCTTATTAGTGGTAAACAAGATCAGAACCCAGTCTATTTTTTTTTTTGTATAGAAAATTCACTGTTCTTGTCATTGTGCTATATTGCACTCTGAAATCAAAACAATTTGAGCATATTGGCAGAAGCTTAGTACCTTCACATTTATGTGTTTTGAAGTTCTTTTTAGTAACAATAGTACCTCTGTGTTCCACATGCAGGATAATAATCTAGCTATCAGAATGATCACAAGAGTTATTATTCCTTTAAATCATGAGTTACAAATTCAAATACTTTTTAAGATCAGCAGGTAACAAAAATGTGTGAAATAGCTGGTGTGTGATCAGTGGGTGGAATGGAGTCTATAGCAAACTGGAGATAGCACAGCCATCCAGGCATACTCTGATTCAATTTATTCCCTTTCCTTTTTTTTTTTTTTAATATGGAACTAGGGATTGAACCCAGGCTTCATACATACTAGGCAAACACTCTACCACTAAGCTACATGCCGGAGTACGGCTGCAGCAAAATAACCGGGGGGTGACAAACAACTTGTGTAGATTGATACAGCAGGAGTGGGAGCCGTTTATTGCAGGACAGGAGCAGTATTTATACATTCCACACAGCTTATCTAATTAGCATAAACTAGATACATCAGTCAACCAATCAGGAATCTCTATACTTAATGGCTCGCTTTTGTTACTTCTCAAACCACTCCCTCTGGCATTTTGCCAGGCACCATCCAGACTTGTTTACGAACTTTAACATTCCCCTGACAAAATGCCAGGTGTTATTTTGACTTATTTACAGACTCTAACAGCTACATACCTAACTGTTTTTATTTTTGTTTATTTATTTATTTCTTAAATCTCGAGGCAGCCTCTCACAAAGTTTCTCAGGCTGCCCTCCAAGTTGCAATTCTCCTGCCTCAGCCTCCCAAGTAGCTGGGATTACAGGAGTGTGCCACTGCACCTGGCTTCAATACAGTTCTTGAAAATTAACTCCTCAGCCATGTCTCCCTCTGAATTTGGTCCTTCTGTTACCATTTTGAAACTCCTGACTGGAATAATGTGGCGTAAAATATCCATAATATCTTTAAATGTGATTTTGTTGCATAGACTTTTACGGCTAAATGGGATATTAGTTGTCAGCATCTCTAACCCATCATTATGGTGAAAGGGAAATTAAAGAGATGACTTCCTCAAGTCCACACAGCTAGTTTGTCACAGCAGTGACTAGAACCAGACATGCATATTCCTAGTCTTTTATCTACTTAGTCTCTTGAAACACTTTTTTAAAAAGAATATTCTATTTTGCAATGAAAAGCAGTGGAAAAAATCAGATTTGACATGCAGCAATGTATTTTGAACATAACTTCTTAGGAACTGATCATTATTCACTGAGTATAATATCAAGTGGCCAGTTAAGTGGCACGGGGCATATAAAGACCAACAACACAGTTTTGTTTCTTTCTGGGCTCTAGTTGGGGAAGTCAGAACTAATATAAGGGGCTGGTAGAGTGCTTGCTTAGCATGCACAAGGCCTTGGGTTCTATCCTCACCAAAAAACTAGTATAGGACAGTAACTAAGGACTACAATCTTTGGCATTAACTTCAAGAATAATACAACTTAAGAAAAAAAGAGATTGTTAGTGATTTGACGGCCTTAAACTCTTTATAGTCTAACAGTTATCTTTGGTAGCATATTAAAAAAACAAAATTCTCTGTCATGGCCAAAGGAATATCACAATATTTTCTAGAGGACGCCAAACCTAGAATTATGTGTGTGCATGTAAGAGATTGAATTGGAATCACTGCTATTCATTCTTCATGTTAAATCACAATTTTTGTCCATTGATATTTAAATATCTCCCTGTGCTCTATTTTGAAGTTTACAGCAAGTGCACAATGGATATGACAGCCCTGCCAACTAAGGTTGTTCTAGAATGGGGAGATGGGTCTACTCCCTGAAAGAAGTGTTATAAGAAACATTGTTTTAAAAAAGACACCACAATTGTGGTCTTTATGCCCTTTGATCTATGTTTCCTTTTCACTGTTCTTAAAGTTCTGTTTCCATACTCTATGATGCTATAGCCAGTTTTACCCTAATAGTTTTGTCCTCGTAGGTAATTCCCCTCCTATGCCCATGGTGGTAGTCAGGGTTCTCCAGAGCAACAGAGTATATGCGATTTCTGGAAGCGGAAAAATCTCACCACATGTTGTCTGCAAGCTGGAGAATGAGGGAAGTTTCTGGTGTTCAGTCTGAGTAAGATGGCCTGAACCAGGTAGCTAGTGCTGTAAGTCCAGGTCTGAGCCCAAAGGCCTGAGAATGTAGAGGGACAAGTGTTGTTTTTGTGTAAGTTCCAGAGTTGGAGTCTGAAGACTAAAGAACCAGGCCATCAATGTTTGAAGGCAGAAGATGGATGTTCCAGGTCTGAAAGAGAGAGAGAGAGAGAGAGAGAGAGAGAGAGAGAGAGAGAGAGAGAGAGA
>NW_026000057.1:7465610-7489999 GCF_001458135.2 Marmota marmota marmota | reverse complement strand
AAAGAGAGAGAGAGAGAGAGAGAGAGAGAGAGAGAGAGAGAGAGAGAGAATGAGAATTCACCCTTCCTCTGACTTTTTGTTCTGCTCTAGCCCTCAGTAGATTGGATGGTGCCTGCTTCCATTAGTGAGAGTGGATCTTCTTACTGATTCAAATGCTAATCTGTTCTGAATCACCCTCACAGACACACTCAGAAATAATATTTTCCAGCTATCTGGGCATCCCTTAGCCAATTAAGTTGACATATGAAATTAATGATCTGACCTGTTTTGCATGTTGATTGGCATCCTTAATTAGCAGATTTTTATCAATTTTGCCTTTTCTTTTCTTTCAATTTTCTATATTCTTAACATTCTGTCTGCAGAACTCTTCCTTTTTATGTTGAAACTAATCCTAATCTAGAGGTCAGCCAACTTTTTCTGTAGAGTCAGATATTAAATGTTTTTGACTTTATGGGCCATATGTTTTCTTGTCACAATTACTCATCTCTGCCTTTGTAGAGAGGAAACTGTCATAAGTCACAGGTAAACAAATGGATGTGATTGTGTACAAAAATAGGTGGTGTGCTGGATTAGGCTTTGACTATAGTTTGCTATACTATAATCTTTCTGTTGCCATGACAAAATAGCTGAGGTAAGCCACTGAAAAGGTAGAAAAGTTTGCTTTGGCTCATGGTTTCAGAGGTTCCAGTTGATGATCACTTGGCCCCATTGCTTTAGACCTGTGGTGGGTGGTACAGTACATGGCTGTGGTGAGAGGGCGAGATGGAAGCAAAGAAAGGAAGGGACCAGTATTCCAACAACCTGTCAAGGGCATACCCCGAGTGATCTAAATTTTTTCCTTTAGCCCCAAATGATCTGCCACCTCCCAGTAGCGCCACATGGTGGTGACAAAGCCTTTAAAACATATGCCATTGGGCACACTTCCCAACCATAGCATTTGGCAACCTCTGCTCTGATCCACTGGTATCATAATAGGAAGTGCTTATTCTGGGGGCTTGAGTAAAATGATACCTGATTGTGTCCGAAGAAGCTCTTATTTATATTTTTTGTATATATTCAGATTATAATGTATATTTTGTGTTTGTTTTATAATGTATGAACTATGCTAATAGGGTAGAATGTGAATCTATAATTTATAGATAAATAACTTTACATATAGAGGCAGTTACTCCAGATATTTTGTAGTGATGGCAGTATGGAAAAAGAGATTAGAAAATTGGAGGCTCCTGTTCCAAGTTGTTGAACTTTACACGAAGATGATACATTGGAAATATGCCTTTCGTATGCTTATACAAAAGAACAGTAGTACTGAGCACAGGGAAGGCATTAGGAGGGGTGGTTGTGGAATTTGAAATAAGGGAAGTGTTCTGGAGAATGTTATGACCTCATGAATGCTCTCTGGTTTTATAGACTCTCTTTTCTGAAACCATCTCATTACTTGTAGTTGACCCATTTGTCCAATTTTCCCCTTAATGGTCATAATTTTCCCTTTGAAATTCACAAGAATATTCTGAAGTATTGCCTTCTAAATTGTATTCAAATAAATTCTTATCTTATTTTATATAAATATTATTTTCTAATTTTATTGATGGATTAAGCTGCACATTTTATATCTTTTGTTAATCCCACAGCATCTGATGGGATATTTGATAACACAAAGGGCAACATATACGTAACTAAATAAGAAAACAAAAAACAATTGGCTAGTAGGCTTTGTCTTACTGTCTGTGCCAATACTTCCTGACTTTTGGTGGGATGTTATGATAGTTATGAAGTTTTGCATGTATTTTTTCATCCATTCTTTCCACCTCTCCCTCCACCCACTCTACTATAAGGGTGCCTCTCAGAAGTGTTAATTTTAATAAATTCCTAAATTTATTAAATTGATGGATTTATTTTGAGACCTTTGTGTTAATTTCATGAGACTCCTTGATACAATTTTAGTCCTTTGGGGCTCCTGTACTGTACCGTCAGAATGTCTAGTGCAGGTAGTGAAATTATTATTATTATTTTTTTGGATTAGGGTCTACCCTAAATACCTGTTTTGACTTAATTACCTCTTTCAAGGCCCAATCTCCAATTATAGTTCCATTCTGAGGTATCAGGTGTTAGGGACTCAAAATACAAATTATGTTCCCTCAAAATTAAGCTTATAATATATGAGTAAGCTGAGGTTGGGCACACACACACACACACACACACACACACTGTCAAGAGCTTTGTAATGTTTTGAACAATCAATAATAAAAAAAAAAAACATCCTGATCAGCACTCTGGGCAATATTTATATTAAGATCCTTCATTAGGATGTAGATCCAGGTGACACAATGGGCCTCCTCTTACAACAGGGTGCCTAAAAATAATGCTACTCAGGTAGTGAAATTAAATCAAACCTTTTTAAAGTAATGTAACATTATTGCTGAATTGTATCCTTATCATAAGGAAATTGTTCAGTTTCTCAGTTGCTGCTAAGCATTTAATTGTGCACTCATTTAAAGAGTAAGTTGCAAATAAAAAATAAAATGGAGATAGTTTTGCATTTTTGGCATGGCTTTGTCAAGTTGGAATTTAGACTGGTTGAGAACGCAAAGCAGGTCACGCTAACACTGTCTCCATCAGCTTTCTTACATGCGTTTGTGGCAGGTTGGCCCTCTCCCCACACATGCACACTTTCAGAATTATCCTGAATTCCTGCTGAAATATTTGAAACTAGAGTAGGCCCTGTGAACCTTTACTAGGGCTGTCAACACGTTTGCATAATTAGCCATTATTAGTTTCTCTGATAAGTGCTGGGTTCTTCAGATGGAAAACTTAACTCTCTTTCTGTCCAGTAATTAATTATAATCTTTTACACAGCCAATATTGTAAGCATAAATTCCCTCTCCCTAAGTGGAAAAATTATTTTATACTGTCTCAGAAAAATAATTTCAGATATTAAAATCTGGTCCAGAGCTTGCCTAAAAATGTTGCTATTTGAGTTTCCATCTGTATTTGCTCATCCCTCTCTGTGCCTTCCTTCCATGCTTACCAATGGCTTTCAATTTCCATTCTTAATGAAACAAACCAGACAACAGAGCTTTAGGAGGCATCTTGTGAAGTTGAAAAGACGAGGAGAGGAAAGGGATGAGTCTCTGCTAAGTGTTTGATTTGTGCTAGGTGCTTATTCTAGACAGTTCTCAAGTGCAAAATGCTTCCTTTTATGAGTCCCAACATTTTTATCATTATTTGCGTATTTATTTATTTATTTACTTGTCTTTTTTGGTGGCTGCTGGTCAGAATACGTGAGTAAATTTAAAAAACATGCAACTTTTAGGTGGTCAGATGCCCAACGACTGTGGGTGGGTCTCTGGTATATACAGTGAGAGGATCAACAGTAAGCACATAGAGAGAGGGCAGGAGGTCATTGGGTGTGCTGTTGTCTTAGAAAACTTAATGGCAAAATGTCTGTCATTGTTTAGTAACTATTAGGGAATATATTGCTCAGTGCATTATCAGTTTTAATGAATGCATATTTGTGGCAGATCTAAGTCATTCTTTGTTTAAATAGATTGACTTTCACACATTCAGCTGAAAAATGCATAGAGATAAACACATAGAAATTCACTCAATATTTATACTGGATCCGATCAGGTGGCTGGATTGAGGCTTTGCGGTTTGTTGTGCTGGAGCATATGGGCAAGTTGTGAGGCTAGGAAAGATGTATGGTGTTTGCAATTTCCTTTAATTATAGAGTCTTATCTACAGGAATAAAGGTTTATATTTAACTTTATAAGAACTGTATGTGGTGATAAAAATAATTGTATGTACCACGCATCTGTAGAACATAAATTAGATTTTGATAAAAAGTAAATTGATTCTTGACAAAGTTCTGAATGTTAATGGGACAAAAATTCCCATCTGACTAACTATTTTCTATTCTTGCTGGATCTTTTTTAGTGATATAGGCTGGCTTTTTTTTTTCTTTTTAATTTTGGCACCCACATATAGCAAATAACTGTGAAACATTTCAAACCTCAAAGTGACACTAAAACTGTGAAGTATGAAATGGAAGTGCCAGAGCGCGAGAGACACATTGCATAGCACTGCTCAGTCACTCCGCGTGTGCACGCTGGAGAAACGACAACACCCTTGCAAGATGCAACATGATTAATGCCACAGAAATGAAATAAATAAAGAAGACTTTCATTTGCAACATCTCCCTGATGCTTCAAAGTTTCCACTCTCTGTGCTTAGCAGCTCTGCCCTAGAAATTACACCCTTTTCCCCGTGAATATCTGCTTGGGGAATAAAATTATAAATCCAGGTCTTCTTTGCTATGTCCAGGTCATGAAATGGTTACGATAAAGGACTGCAGTATTTTTGGCTTCTCCAGGAATGCTTGTATTCTCTGCACCCTGCAACACATGAGTTTGGGTCATGATGGTATATTTTTTCTTGTATCTGTCACCCACTGGCCCATGGTTACTCCCCTCTCAGGCTTCCTCAGAATTCTAACTGAGGTTGAATGAGTTCTTTTTTTTTTTTTTTTTTTTTAAATGAGTTCTTTGACTTCTCAAACTTTGTTAGCATGTCCCTGTGTATTTATTTACTTCTAGACTCAGTTTGTATACTTTTAGGCCTCATTTGGGGGAAGCATGTTAAGAAGGATTTGGAGTTACAACTGAGTCTCCTATTTTCTTTAGTTCTGACCCTATGGGAAGCAAAGATGAATTCCTGTAGGGTACCCAAGTAAAACAGAGCGGGCTTATTTATGCTTTGCTCAGTGAAGACGAAAAAGGGACAACAAAAGTATAAATGACAAGGGGAACAGTTCTGTATTTCCCAAGAACTTAAGTGCTCACTGCTTTATATGCATTGAGTTTATAACTTGTTTAATGTTTCATGATAATGAGTTTTATGATGCTCAGAGGTATCAGCCACCAATTTTAAGAACAAGGAAACTGGAACTCAGAGGCCAAATGGATTTCCCAAGGCTGGGGTTGAGCTCCAGACTCAGTCTGCTGAGACCAGTGCCTGTGAGCCTCAACTTAAGTCGGTCACACACCACTATTCGACTCATTCCCCTGAAGGAATGGGTGTTTCTAAGGAGTTTTCAAAAATTTTTGAGTTGAGAGAAATTTGCGACAAGATAGTTAGTACTAAAATATAATAGTTAGTACTGAGGTGTTTTGTGGAAACTGAAGAGGTCCAGAGGCGCCTTCCTTCCACAGTGCTGAGGAGCTGGGAGACAGCATGGAGGGGGTAGCCTGACAGAGCTCAGCTTGAGGAACTGCGACAAAAGCAAGGAATCTGAGACCTCAGAAGTTGCACAGAGAAGAGAGTGAGAGCTCCCAGATGTTTAACCTTGAAGAACAGTTTCAAGGGGCCAGGCTAACTGCTGGATTAAAGAAAGCTTACCTATCTGGAGTTCCTAACTCTTTTCCATGTCATCTGTGAAGGAAAGAAGCATGTTAGTCTTGCTTCTGTT
The DNA here is from genome assembly GCF_001458135.2 of Marmota marmota marmota. Lineage (NCBI taxonomy): Eukaryota > Metazoa > Chordata > Mammalia > Rodentia > Sciuridae > Marmota > Marmota marmota. Next base: position 7,484,532 of record NW_026000057.1, on the reverse strand, counting down.
AAGCTTCATATCTTCATGTATGTATGTGGGTATCTCTGCGTCTGTCTGTCTATCTCTGTCTTTCCTGATGGGAAACACAAGGTTTGTGGATTAGAGATGGTATAAAATTATTCAGAGTATCTTGCCTCAGGTTCTTCATGCCTCAGTCCCCTGGAGACCAATACAAGAAGGACAGATGTTGTCTACATGCATGATGGAGTTATTACCGCCGGAGAAGAACTCTGAAATGGGGGAATCTTGGAACTTGTTTAGGGCATTTGACACATTTGCCCTCCTTCATTGAATACAGTAGCGACAGGGAGAGTAAGGGGATGGAAATGCAAGCAACTCCAATCAGGAGAGATCAGGTGGAGTCAAGGCCCCTGGTTTATTACTCTCTGAAAGGTAGATAGATGGCCAAGGGGAGGGTCCTCTCAGTCTCCCTTGAGGTCTTTGTCTTTAACTCCATGACTTATTTATCTTTCAAGCACTGTTTAATCTAGGGGGCTAGGATTCATTTCTCAGAAAGCTCTGACTTTGTAGATGTGTGAAAGTAGTCATGGAGAATAGCCTCCTGACACCTGCTTTGATTTTACTTATGTCAAAACCAGAAGTGATTGTCTAGGGAGACAGGACTAGGTAAGCCTGAGCAAAAACTCCAGTTAGGGAGAGTCGTTGAACTGCAGCTGTATCTTTGTTGTTGTTGTCCAGGGAAGATCAATCTCAACCCCTTTATTCTTGCAGTTTTGTGAAGCCTCTACTGATGATTCTTACTGGCAAAGATTCAGCTATGTCACTAGAGGATAATTGGTATCCCAATTATAAAGCTAAAGGATACATTTCATTCCTTCTCTTAGATTCATGAGATAATGAAAATAAAGTTCCACAGTACCGCAGTTGGAATACTCAATTACTTGTAGTTAATTTCACCTCCCAGAACGCGGGCTTCATAACCCCAGATGTTTCTTGCATTCTTAGTCCTACCAAACTGCCCGACACATCATAGGTGTTCAGTAAAGACCTGTTGGATGAATGATTTAATAAATGGATGCATGCATAAAAGCACAATTCCTGTCCTCAAGAAACCACCACAGAGTTCACAATCCAGTGAGGAATTGGCATTCTGTAGAACACACATGTGCTGGAAATTCCAACAGTAGAAAATCATATGACATCCACCCAGCCCACACACTAGAATGTGAAATGTCAGTAAATTGCAATCTGTCATTCTTGACTAATGAATCTGTCTATAAATTTGCAACATTTTTAAGTTTTAAATTTATTATAATTACTTTACATAAAATGAAATATGATTTAAATAGTGGGTCTTAAAAAGAAATGAAAAGAATCATTTTATAATCAATATAAAAAATCTCAGTTTTTTGTAAATAAAAAAAGATCTGCATTTAACTGGTGTGAAGCACTTTCATAGCATCATGAAGCATCTCTGTGGAAAAGACCTTAAAACTCCTCTAGCCCCACCATTTTCACACCCTAAATGTCCTTTAGAAAGTTCCTCTACCAGGGGACACCCAGGATGGAGTGAACAATCCCTTTTATGACATCCAGTTTTGAAATTATTCAGACTGTAGTTCCCAGTGACATATTGGTTCAGTTAAACACTTTGGGTGTTTATATGACATGAATTAGAGCCCTTGGATTTTTATTTTATTTTTGTGGAGGAGGATTATAGAATTATTTACAAAGGTCAAGGGAGAAATTGGCCCATCTTTTCCCCTTTGAAGTAGTTTGAAGGAGGTAGGTATATAGTATCTACAGTATCTCAGAAAAAAACAGCAAGAAATGAATCCATGTCACTGGCAAACATAAAATAGCAATATCCCAAAACTGCATAACTGAATAAGAGGTACTAAATATTTTTTGTTACTGATTCATGTAACAAAGGCTTAACAAGAGGTTTTAATGAAAATTCAAGAAGAGTTAAGTTTCAGCCCACATTATGAGAGTTTACAGACTAATAAATGGGAGGTGGACCAGGGAAATGATGAGTAGTGCAAATTGTTTCAATGTCAAAATAGATAGTATCCCTTCAGCTGAGTCTTTAAATGTGAGTGACTAGTAATATGGAGAAAATCATTTAAAACATTCCTTTATTTAACATATTTTTGTAGAGCACCTGAGAATCCAAATGGAAAAAAAAAAACAGAAGAACAAATCCAAGAAGGTATTTTAGGACAGAACCCCACTTCTGCACCTGGGAGGAGGAGAGGCTTATCTCTGGTGGCCCCAAGCTTTCAATTTCATTGGACCTTGATGAGCAAGGCACAGGGAAAATACCTGTGTCACTGCATGATGGGACATTAGGTCAGAGGCTCCCCCAGCCTGAGCCCCTTAGCCCTGGAAAGGTGGGCACATCTGAAACTGGGGAGACACCTGAAAGTGAAACTGGGGTGAGGAGAGTAAAAGTTTTCTCATGTAATTCATAACCACAAAAAAACTCACTTGGGATCGAATCAGAATTCATATTACTGGTATCTCAAAAATCCCTAAAGTGAGAAATTAAAATTGTCATGAGTTGAAAATGCCCTCAACTTCAAATGCAAATTATCTTTTGAGCAATAGTTCTTAATCCCAAGTTGCATTCAACACAAATAATTCATATTCTTATGGAATATACAAATAATTATTTCTATAGAATATGTAAATAATCCCCATTCCCATATAATATGAGTTTCCAATGTAAAATAAAAATGTATAAAAATGTATAAAATAAAAATGTATCAGGAAGTAAACCACTAGGACTGAGACTGAGCCACTCCCCACAACTAGACTTAGATACACAAAGACCAATAGGTATTTGAATTATCTGATAAAGAATAGAAATAAGTAAACCTAATGTTTTAAAATATGAAAGTATAAACATAAATGAACTAGAGACTATTAAATATTCAGAAAGCTCTGTAAAGAACTATAGGGAACTTTTAGAAATCAATCTATAATAATTGAAGATATTGTCAAAATAAAATTTGTAAGAAATGTTAAGAAATTTACCAGTGAAGTGTAAAGAGATAGAAAACAAGAAAGACAAAGAGCCCTGGGGAATGTATTGAGAAGCTGTAACATAAATGTAACCGGATTTTTCTAATTAGGAAGCACCAGAAGAATGGGTAAAAGTTATTTTAGAAAAAAGTTATTTTAGAAGAGGAATAATTGCTGCTTCTTGGATACCAGATTTCTGGTCTGAGCAAGACACATAGATTTGTGATTCATGCACATTTAGGTAACAAGCATAACCATGGTAGTGGGCCATATCATTCAAGTGAAGTGTAAGAGTATATATAGTCAAGGAGATGGGCACAGTGGTACACATCTGTCATCCCAGCAGCTGGAGAGGCTGAGGCAGGAGGATCACTAGTTCAAAGCCAGCCTCAACAGGTTAGTGAGGCTGTTAGCAACTTGGCAAGACCCTGTCTCAAAATAGAAAGTAAAAAGAGCTGAGGATTTGGCTCAGTGGTTAAGCATCCCTGGGTGCAATTCTCATTACCAAAAAAAAAAAAAAAAAAAGAGTCTAGTCAAGGAAAGAACCATGAGGCACACACAACAGCTGGAGAAGGTCAGACTAAAATGAGCCCTAGAAAGAGGTGAAAAAGTCAAAAGTGCAGGAAATTGAATAGGCAATTGCTTTTTGGTAAATGAATAATTGATGGCAGAGTGACTCTGAGGCCACTGTGGCAAATACTCTTAAGGACTGGAGGCGTCTGGTTGACATTCCTAATGTATTATGTTCCTTTTATCTGATTTCATCACACAACCTCAAAATATTCATCAGTTAACCTGTCTTTTCTTTTCCTCTCTCTTTCTTGTACTAACTGTTCCAATCAGAAGAGATTAATAATTCATGTTCTAGAACTGAAATTCTAGAGTTTTATGAGGTTGATTTAAGGACTAGATTTTACAAAAAGGCAATCAGTTATCAACTCAGAGATGTTGTAGTTTTCTCAGAGTCACACAGTGAGTCTATTCTCCCAATAGGGTGAGCTAATTGGAACCAGTGTCGGGTTCCCATGTCTTAATTGCCTTTCAAGATGTTTCCTTTAATTCTGTGTTGCTATTTAAGGGGGAAAACTGTATTTACTTTGTATTTTGGATGCAGTCCTAACACGATTCAGTTAACTGGTACTATAGGGCTTTTAGTTTAGCACTTAAATGGATTATGCCTAAAGATTTTAACAGTCTTCCAAAAAGGCATATTGTTTGTTTTATTTTTATAGTAACTCTTTTGCTTTATTAATTATTATAGTAACACAGCTCATTATAAACCTTTGAGAAGTACAAAAAGAGACACATAATGTTGAGAGGGAAAGTCCCTATAATATTTCACCCTCCTTCTCTTCAAAGATAGGCGCCGTTGTTAATTTTAGTTTAGTGTAAGTATTAGTCAAGATTGGGCTCTGCTGAGTGACACATAAACACTGATTCTCAGTGGCTTGTTTCACATTTAATGAAGATTTATTCTGCCCTTCTTCCCTCCATCACAGTGTGATAGACAGTTCCATGTTGTGGCTCTACTATTTTGTGGACTTGCTTCCCAGGACACAGGCAGGGGAAGCAGGCTGGAGGAACAGTTTAAGGCCTGGGCCTGGTGTGACTCACATCTGCTCACATCTGATTGGCCAGAATCTATTCTCATGTCTTTATCCTGATCATAAGGGGTCTCCACTGGGGTATGCATTCTTCATATTTCCACTGTGCATCTGTCAATGAATAAACCAGTACTCACAGTGAATATATGTACATTTTTATAAATGTGAGATAATCATTATGAGTTTTCATAGCACATTTAGGTAATAAATAAAAATGCCCACAGAGCATTCTTCTCAAAATAATATAACACTTAAACAACACCTCCACACCTCCTCCCCTGATTTGCAGTCCATCCGTTCTCAGCTCATGATGTCAAATTTGCAGTGTGTTTGGATGTAAGCATCAGCAATCTTTGATGGACAGTCGGCTTCTTCCACATCTAACTTGACACATGCAGCAGTTTTCCTGTCTTGAAAGGCCAAACAACAAAATGAAAACCTCCTGTGGATTCTAAGACTTTCTTAAGGTCCATTGCTGTCTTTCTGCAGCATTATTTCCTTATTGCCACTATAAAAGTCAGTCTCTAGATATCTGGCTTGCATTTCTCGGGCTTCCTCCCCACCTATGTTTTCCTCCTTTACTTCCTGCCGTGCTTCTTCTCGCTGTCACTTATGCCATCCACTGAGAGTGGCAATCGTGTTTTATTAATGATTGTGGCTTACATCCATCTCTACTCTCTTGGAGTCAGTGTCGAAGTTTTCATTAGGTAGATATCCATAAGTATATAAACGGAGATGCCCACAGAGCATTGAATGATTAAGAATGCAGTTTTGGGGGACTGCCTGTTTGAGTTTGAATGTTCTTCTACCTACTCCGAGTTACATATCTTTGTGAAAGTTATTTGCTACTTCTCTGCTTTAGTTTCCTCATCAGTGAAATGTGGGTAATGATGATATTCAATTTATGGGGTGGTTGTGAGAAAAATATGAGAATCCATATTTAGCAATTAGCACACTTGGCATATGGTAAATATTTTTAAATGCTTCTTCTGCTTTGAAGACAAACTTAAAAAGTTTTCTCCTGAACTCTCTATTCCCACCACTTAGAGAGCCATTCCTCAACCTACCATGTGTATTTGTACATAAACTGTGGTGGACGAGCTTTTAGTCATCCTCTGAGGTCAGTGGGGCTGGAATTGTCTCTTTGCATGAGGAGGCACTTCAGTAGAGCACAGTGATGGACATCATAAGTCCTGGGTCTGACCTTCCAGGATCTTGAGAAAGCTGCTCTTCCTCATGTGTTGAAGGTACCTTGCCAAAAATGACTGTTCTGAGGTCCATGGGATAATTTATAGACAATACTAACCAGTCCTCCAATTACATTATAAATAGTAAACATCGATGTTCTTCTTTCCATTTCTCCCCCAATTTTGTATTCCCTGTTATACATTTAAATCTAAATTACTTAATATGGCCCAGTGTGCTTTTGTTTGCTGACATAGAGACCCTCAATTAGTTCATCCATTTTTCTAAAGCACAGGGTTTCATCTTGTGTTTTCTCTGTATCTTGTATTGTGCCTGAGCAAGGAGCTAAAAGGTGTTCATTAAATTTCTGACATAGTATTTTTGTTATAATACTTAAGATTATGTATTTGTCCCATTTTCTCTACAGGATAAAAAATAATGGATATTTAAAAATATTGATGTAAATTTCTCTTTAGATTCTAAAAACTAGATTTTTTGAAGCAAGATTTTGCCTCTTCTGGACTTTTTGGTCTTAACTCTATTAAATGATGAGATTTTAAAAGTGTTTCTATTTGCATTAACTACGATTTGCTGAATTATTTTAAAATATCAGGCCTGCCTATAAAAATGAAGTTTTGTGCTGATAAGGACTAGGGTCATGCTGCCTGTGTGTGAAGGAAGCGGCTTGTGCTCACTGGTATGTGCTGTGCTGTCCCAGGCGTTTTTCTGGGATCTGTTTCCTTTCTGATATATGCAGTTCATTTACTCTATACTTTTCAGTCCTAAATTTTAGTAATTGCAAAGCATCTGAGAAGCATAGGGTGAAAAAAAACCACACGAGTGTGTTCTTTGAGTATCTCTGTGTTGGTAATTGTTTTGAAGGATATTGTACCTCTTCTTATTAAAAATCTGTGATTTGCAATTTCATTTGAAAAGTGCATTTAGAACTTGAAAACTACGAGGCATTACACACTTAAAGCTTTTTCTCCCCCTTAAATTCCAGAACCAGTTAAACTGCATAAAATAATGATTGATATTGAACCCGTGAGTAAAAAAATGGAGAAAGAAAAGCAACAGCAACCCGGGAAGTCCAGGTAATAGGTAATTAAATAACCTATAGAAAATGTATATTTCTTGTACTTTGCCAATATTCTCTGGCCAATTGTCATGGTTTCTCAAATCTATCTATTAACACCCCATGCATGAGGCTAATTTATCTTTCTACTTGAGTCCCTCAAAGCATATCAATTATCAAAATTTTAGTTTTCAGTTCAATTAACTTTTGAACTGGAGGATGTCTGAGTAGTTAAGCAAACCATCTGGGTTTTACAGTGCATAAGCTCAAATTCAATTTGTGTCTTTCTTGAGAAAAATGCCATATTTTATGATAATATTACATAAGTTAGGAATTTTAATAACTCTTCTGCAGCAATTATGGAGCAGAGTAAGTTATAATTTTCCTTTTAAAATCTAATAATTAAAGGTTAGTCTTTCCCTAACAGAAGGTGAGGCTGGTTCTACAGAACACAGTTTGAACATAGGAATTTTGAGCCTTGCTTCTGCTTTCCAAGTGTTTGGAGATGGGTCAGTTACTTCTCTGAATTGTTCTACAGATTTGCATCACTGTCTTCTTCAAGAAAACTTGAAAATTGTGTACACAACTGTTGGCCCTCAGGCTGCAGATAGAACCACTCACAGGCCTTCAGCACATATTTTGGGAGACATACTTTCAGACTATAAACACTGCTCTGTTAAAATGTGTTGCTAACACTATTTTACATTGTTCCATTAATAAAACATGGTCAGAAAGGGGGGTAATTTTTGGTACAAACTATAAATAGCAGAAATTGGAGAAGATGCTACTATGGCTGTAAAGAATAGCCTATGTCTTCCAATATTGATGCTGCAAATTGTGCTTAATACAAGGAGATCCATGTGCAGGGTGACCACTTTCTTGGCTTAAGTGTAACATGATATGCAAATGTGGAGCAGTGGATGTGTCTGTAGCTTCAGTACTGCAGCTTTAGTTTTATCTATGATAAGGAAGGACACTAAGTACAGAGGGAAAGAAATTGTACTGGGAATTTAACAGTTTTTAAAAAATTCTCCTTTCTGGTTTTTCCAAGTTTAACCCAACGTCTAGAAAAGGTTGAGTAGAGTGGCTAGCTATGAAAAGACTAGTTAATAAAGCAATTGAACGAAAGAGTTTAGAATTTCAAGTTAACAAAACTCATCTGAAAATCAATTTCAATGTATTTAGGTGAGGCTCGTAATCCAGGGAAGAAGAATAATGATTTAGGGACAAGTGGAGTACTCATGAATAATAAATCTGATCAGGTATAATATCTTTCAGTATAATGTCTTTCTCAAGAGGGTTGAATATTTCTCAGAGAATTGTTTCTTCTGCAACTGGTGGAAGATTAAGATCTCACGACACCCTAACTTACCATTTTTAATGAAAACATGTCCTGTTTAATGAGGAATATCAACCCCCTTTGAAATTAAGAGCAAGTGCATGTACTTCAATAACAGCCCTGGGCACATAAAGCCGGAACTTCAATCCACCTGGGCCGCCTTGTCTTTATTTATAGCTAGTTTATGGTGGTAACTTGTTTTCTACCTTAGCGGTTAGCTTCATTTCATTAATGTTAGAAGTGTGATGGAAATGATGTGGAGGAAAGGACAAATAAGTGTTTTGGGACATGGTGACTTGGGTTTTTTGAAAATCTATGCTTAAATAGATAAAAAAGTCATTGAACCAAATATATTTATTGAAATCTAGTTCTCCATGTAATGTATATCAGAAAGCAGCACTGAGAATACAAGCAACAGAGGGAAGATAGAATCAGTCAGGAAACCAGGTAGGGGATTGTTAACAATTACATTCTAGGAATAATTATCAAGAATTGCCCAGCTCTTTGAGAGATCTGGCAAGGTTTCTGTTCAAGTCACATAGACCCCTGTGAGATTACTTGTATATAAACTATTTACAGTTCCCCTGAAGATGCCTTAGAAAGTACTAATTGTTAAGGTGACACATAGCATTTTTAGGTAAACCATAAAACACTCTAGCCACATGAAATAAATTTTCTTAAATAAAGTGTGAAAAATATGAGTCTTATAAAAATATGATTTCTTACTTTTCCCTCAAATTTCTCTGTTTCTTAACTGGCAGAGAAAAAAACAAATGGGGGTATTTCTGCATTTTCAAATTTAAGTTTAAGTAGATTGAAGTTCTTCAATCTACTTTTGAATTCTAAATTCAAAGATTCATTGTCATATATTAAAATACTCTTGATGACAATAATGTTAAAGGTAGGTGCGTTCTAAATGTTAATTTTCTTTTTTGAAGGAATGAACTCCAAGCAATGAATTTTCCTCTTAGAACTGCTTTCAATGTGTCCCATAGATTCCGATATGTTGTGTCTGTGTTTTCATTTATCTCTAAGAATTTTTTAATTTCCTCCTTGATGTCTTCTATAACCCATTGATCATTCAGTAACCTATTGTTCATTCTCCAAGTGATGTATGCTTTTTCCTTCCTTCTTTTATCGTTGATTTTCAGTTTCATTCCATTATGATCAGATAAGATGCATGGTATTATCTCTACTCCTTTATATTGTCTAAGAGTTGCCCTGTGACATAATATATGATCTATTTTTGAGAAGGATCCATGTGCTGCTGAGAAAAAAGTGTAACTGCTTGATGTTGGGTGGTATACTCTATATATGTCAATTAGGTCTAGGTTATTAATAGTGTTATTGAGTTCTATAGTTTCCTTATTCAACTTTTGTTTGGAAGATCTGTCCAGTGGCGAGAGAGGTGTGTTGAAGTCTCCCATGATTATGGTATGGTGGTCTATTAGACTCTTGAACTTGAGAAGAGTTTGTTTGACGAACATAGCTGCACCATTGTTTGGGGCATAAATATTTATGATTGTTATGTCTTGTTGGTGTATGGTTCCCTTAAGCAGTATGTAGTGTCCCTCTTTATCCCTTTTGATTAACTTTGGCTTGAAATCTATTTTATTTGATATGAGTATGGACACTCCTGCTTGTTTCCGAAGTCCATATGAGTGATATGATTTTTCCCAACCTTTCACCTTCAGCCTATGTATGTCTTTTCCTATCAAATGCGTCTCCTGTAGGCAGCATATTGTTGGGTCTTGTTTTGTGATCCATTCTACTAGCCTGTGTCTCTTAATTGGTGAGTTTAAGCCATTAACATTTAGGGTTATTATTGAGATATGGGTTGTTCTTCCAGCCATATTTGTTTATTTCTGTTACTAAACATGGTTTGTTTTCCTCTTTGATTATTTCCCCCCCCTTTACTGTCCTACCTCCCACTGTTGGTTTTCATTGTTATTTTCCATTTCCTCTTCCTGTAATGCTTTGGCGAGGATGTTTTGAAGAGATGGTTTTCTAGCTGCGAATTCTTTAAACTTTTGTTTATCGTGGAAGGTTTTAATTTCATCTTCCATCCTGAAGCTTAATTTCGCTGGATACACAATTCTTGGTTGGAACCCATTTTCTTTCAGTGTTTGAAATATGTTATTCCAGGATCTTCTAGCTTTCAGAGTCTGTGTTGAAAGATCAGCTGTTATCCTGATTGGCTTACCCCTAAATGTAATCTGCTTCCTTTCTCTTGTAGCTTTTAAAATTCTCTCCTTATTCTGTATGTTGGGCATCTTCATTATAATGTGTCTAGGTGTGGATCTCTTATGATTTTGCACATTCGGCGTCCTGTAGGCTTCTAGGATTTGGGATTCTGTCTCATTCTTCAAGTCTGGGAAGTTTTCTCGTATTATTTCATTGAATAGACTGCTCATTCCTTTGGTTTGGAGCTCTGTACCTTCCTGTATCCCAATGACTCTTAAGTTTGGTCTCTTAATGTTATCCCATATTTCTTGGATGTTCTGCTCATGGTTTCTTAACAGTCTTGCTGAGCTGTCTATGTTCTTTTCCAGTTGAAATACTTTGTCTTCATTGTCTGATGTTCTATCTTCTAAGTGTTCTACTCTGCTGGTAGTATTCTCCATTGAGTTTTTAAGTTGGTTTATTGCTTCCTGCATTTCTAGGATTTCTGTTTGTTTGTTTTTTATAACCTCTATCTCCCTGTATAGTTGATCCTTTGCTTCCTGGATTTGTTTGCGTAATTCATTGTCGAAGTGATCTTTCATTGTCTGATTTTGCTGTTTAATGTCTTCCTTGATACTCCAGATCATCTGAAGCATGTATATCCTGAATTCTTTATCTGACATTCCATCTGCTGCAGCTGTTACCTCTTCTAAAGTTGCGTTGACCTGCATTGCTTGTGGTCCTTTCTTTCCTTGTCTTTTCATACTGCTTGCGTATCTTTCCTGCAGGTGCGGGCGGCGGCTCTGCTCTCTCCTTATTCCAATTGGGGTGTCGTGGCTACCACGCCGGCAGGTCACTGGGCCTGTTCTGGGAGCTGGCGGCGGCTCTGTTCTGCCCCTACTCCAATTGGGGTGACGAGTGTACCACGCCGGCAGGCCACCGGGCCTGATCCGCCAGTCGGTTGCAGGTTTGCCTACCCTGCAGACGCGGGCGGCGGTTCTACTCTGCCCCTACTCCAAATGGGGTGTCGTGACTACCCCGCCTGCAGGACGCTGGGCCTGTTCCTGGCACGGGCGGCGACTCTGCTCTGCCACTACTCCAATTAGGGTGGTGTTTGTACCACGCCGGCAGGCTCCTGGGCCTGATCCGCCGGTCTGTTGTAGGTCTGCCTACCTTGGAGGCGCGGGCGGCGGATCTGCCCTGCCCCTCCTACCACGCCTGCGGACCCCTGGGTCTGATCTGCAGTTTGATCACTGGTCTGCTCACCCTGCGGGCACGGGTGGCGGTTCCGCTCCGCCCCCACTCCAATTGGGGTCACGTGACCACCACACCGGCAGGGCCTGATCCGGGCGTGGGAGAAGGATCTGCTCTGCCCCTACTCCAGTTGGGGTGACATGTGTACCACACTGGCAGGCCACTGGGCCTGACCCGCCCGGCTGTCACAGGTCTGTTTACCTTGCAAGCGCGAACGGCGGCTCTGCCCTGCCCCTCCTACCACGCCCATGTACCACTGGGTCGCGGGTCTGCCCACCTTGCGGGTGCGGGTGGCGGCTCCGCTCCGCCCCCTCTCCAATTGGGGTCACGCGGTCACCACGCTGGCGAGCCGCTGGGCCTGCTCCGGGCGCTGGCAGCGGCCCGGCTTCTCCCCTCTGGCTCAACGACAAATTGAGGAGACTCGGGTGACTGTGCCTCACCCCCCCTACCAGGAGACCAACTGCTTATGTCACCGCTGGAATTGATGAAGTTCTCTCCTCCGCCGCTTTCTGCTGACATCAGATCTCTGCCATGTTGGTATCCTATGCGAATGGCAGCATTTCGTTCCCCTTGCCGGGCAACCAAAGCAACGGGTGAGTCCTGACCGGCCCTCAGCAGGACCCGGACCGAGAAGCAGTTTCCGCGGGCTCCTAGCCCCGGTCCAGGGAAGTTCCGGGAGCCGGAACTCGGCCGCTCCGTGCTCGGTGTAAGCTCCTATAAGTGTAAGCTCCAAGAAGCAGTCCCCGCGGGCTCAGTTCCGGGAGCCGGAATTCGGCTGCTTAGTGCTTGTTGTATGCTCTGATAGGAGCAGGGTCCAAGAAGCAGCCTCCGCAGGCTCCGTGGGACGGTTCCGGGAGCCGGAACTCGGCCGCCCCGCGCTCGGTGTTCGCTCCGATAAGCTCAGGTTCTAAGAAGCACCCAGGCGCTGAACCCTAGCAATCTGTCTGCAAGCCGCAGGTGAATTGCAGCCTGAAATTACCTGATCTATGGCTGAATGAGCTGCGGTCAGTCTAAAACAGGGTAGGTGACGTCAGTTTACCATCATGGTGGCTGCTGGCCTCCTCTGTGGTCTGACCGGTGTGGAGAACCGAGATGGACCGCTTCCTTTCCCCCGTTTCGAACCCAGAATTCAGCCCTGAGTACGGTGCTTGCGCGGCTGGCAGAATCTGCAGCACTGTAACCCTGTGTCTCTATCCCAGCGCGCGCTGCAGACTCTAGCCGCGGGGCGATTTGCTGAATAAGCCGTGTTACCCTCTGTGCGACAAACCTCTCGCGTTTGAGTCCCCGTAGCCGATCCTCATGCGATGGAAATCCTTCCTCCAGGTTCCGGAGCACCCCACTATTGCTGGAAATTCCTAACAAGATATCCTTTAGCCGTCCTGACTTGTCATACTCCCACACAGTGAAGCAGCACACGGGGGTAATGCACTCCCCTCGCCGCCATCTTCCCTTGTCTAAATGTTAATTTTATAGCAACAAAAATTTACTTATTCAATTATTTACCAGTGCTGATTTTTTAGTTGATGATATAATATTTTAGTTGATGATATAGTATTTTTATCATGATATAATACTAAGTGCAAACAAATTAGAAAGTTCATATGCATTTATGTACCTATAAACGTAGAGATGGTATAGAATATATTATTTAGTTGATGATATATGGAGCCTTTAAAAGTATGACAACTGCATTTCTGTATAGGCACTCTGTAATTCAGGTGAGTGAACCTAGATTTCTTCCCCTAGTTCTATGATCAGTGAGAATTTCCAAAGGGCACATGACAGTCTATGTGGAGGTTAATTATGATCAATTTAAAAACAGAATGAGAATATTATACAATAGCAGTAGGATCCCTGATGGCATTTCTTATTTGTGTTGAAACACTTTGTCATTTCACCTTAATGTTTGTCAAATATTTTGCTTGAGTAAATGGGTTGTCTATTTCTAGTAGAATATTTCATTAGTAGGGAATCACAGAGAAAATGCTGTTTGTTCTAGTTTAGAGATTAATACTAAGCCATGGACCACATATTGGAAAGTAAAGCAAGCTGTGTCTGATTAATATATTTTACCCCATTCTTGCTAGGATATAAGTCAATTCTAGAATTTCATATGAAATTTTGCAAAACTGCCTATATATTCAAGTGTTCCATATTTTGTTCACATATTTTGGCCAAATCTGTGGGCATGCCACAAGAGTGACAGATAAACTAATGGATTCTATGAATTAGTCATTTATTTGCCATTTGCTGAGTGACTACTCTATCTCAAGTATGTCACTCTGAACAGGACAGTCACAGGCTCTGCCCTTATATACCCTAGTATTTCGGTCAGCAAAATGTTTTAAAGTAGCAAAAACTTCTATAAAATTTACAGAATGTTTGAACCTCAATTCCATTTTTATTCATTTTTAGTAAGAAAAAAGAATTAAACAGGTGCACAAATTTGAAAGCTCAAAGATTTTCATCCTTATTTACAAATAACAGAAGTGTACAAGCAACTTATGTAATCAGCCAAAGAAGACTGGTAAATAAGCTGTCAGTATACAATGGAATTCCATACAATGGGATACCAAAATATAATGGGCCAAAATGTGCATCTTTGTATTTTTATTCATGATATAATACCAAGTGCAAACAAATTAGAAAGTTCATGCACATAGAGAGGGTTTGGAATATATTCAGCCTCTCAAATTCAAATAAAGGAGTGTCATATATTAAAATACTCTTGACACATGGAGATGGTATAAAATAGTAATATAATTTCTGAGGCCCCAATGCCTGACTTCAGATCCTAGCTTTACCAATTTCTGGATGGGCAATCTGAACTATATATTATTTGACACCTAAATGTTTCAATTTATTCATGTATGAAATGGGTATTAAAATAGTAACTACACATTGTTGGTAGGTTTAATTCAGGGAAGATGTGTAAAATACTTAGAATAGTATCTGACCCAAAGGAAGCATTAAAAGGGTTTGTAAAATAAAATGTCATGCTGATGGGATTAGGAGTGATTTTTATTTTCTTTCATTTTGCTATTTACATTTGATAAAATTCTATGTGGTACTGAACTCTTGATTCAGATGACTTGGTTGAAGCTCCCCAAGTCATGTTAGGAAAGTGTGTTAAAATCTCTTGTAAAACAACAAAGAAATAGACACGATGCTTATTCATTTTCCTGATTTTTGTTAGGGCCAGTACAGAGAGCAGATATTCCTATTTGTTATCCTTGCTCAGAAAAGTTTGTTATTATTTTATCTTTCTTCAATAATAAATATTGACTCTGCATGTCACTGAGGGTGCTACAGGTTTGTTTTGTGGGCTGGAGACGCTGAGACTAGCACTTAATCCTGTAACATAGCCTTGAAGGTTGTCATACAGATCTAACTTTATGTTTTGGAAACAGAATGGTGGATTCTTTAGAAGCCTTTCCCATTCTTCCTGGTTTGTCAGTACCACCCAAGATCTCCTCTTCCACAGGACTTGAGAAAGATCCTGGTAAGTTTCACAGCATAAATGTTAGAATAAGCACAATGATTTTTTTATAATTTTGTACTCATTTAAAATTTAAAAAAATTGTATCGAAGAGAGTTATTTCCTTCATGTTTCATTTCAAGTATTGTGTCAAAAGATAAAGATATTTGGAAACAATGGTGAATAACTAATTTTCACTCCTTTATTTGAATTTGAGAGGCTGAATTTTAAAAAATATGCATGAATATTGAAGGTTATAGGAAATTATAAAGGTAAATTCTTAATAATTTAAGAAGCTTCTCTATAGTTGATGTATTCTTGTTTTAAAAAATACATAATATTCTTCAAAAGAAAATATACATGATTCTTTAAATTCCCTTGAGTGTGATTGAGAAACTCTCTGGAACTTGGGGAACTACTGGAAAACCTAGGGGGCTATTGATTCAAAGAAACTATTTTGTAGTTTTTCCCTTTTTTAAAAACTTGTTACTCATGTTCTTGAGCCTCAGGCTGTCATTAAGAAAAAAAAAATCTTCTTGTAGAGCAGGACTTTGATTTTGGAAGAAATTTTTAAATTTTCAGAATTAACTCCTCCTTGGGCTCTCAAGGCACTGTTGAATAAAATGTTCTTTATCTCAGTTCAGTTTTACCATCCTTTGGTTTGTGATGGAAGGAATTCAAGTATCAAGTTGAGGCTTATTTCCAAATTTATTTATTTTTTGAAACCCATTTTCATTATCCAACCAGTATTCACCAAAACTACAAACATTAATGCATATAATGTCAAAATCCTGACTATCTGCGTTGGGTCTGCCTTAAACATTTTATTGTTATAGCTTAAACATTTTAAAGACTTGATTAGATCATTTGAGATTCCAGATTAATAGAATAATTTGTGGCTCTCAATTGAGTCTAGAATTCAATATCCACATGTAGAAGTAAATGCTGGCCCATATTCACAGACCTGTGGGTTCTAACAGGAGTGACAGTGTTAATAGGTAATAATTTTAAAATCTGTTATCTCTGAAAGCTGAGGTCTACAGCCCATAAGTACCATCAGTTGAAGTCCATCTAATTCTGTGATATTTAGAGTTTATTCAGGATCCTGTGAAGGTTGATGAAAACCTTTACCTTCATCTTCATTCTCCTCAAATATACCACATATGTCTTTCTTGCAGAAGAGCTCCTGATTTGGTCAAAAGGGTTGGCCATTCTTATGGCTTTAGTTTGAATACTGAAATTTATTCGAGTATTCTTTTTACATATACATGGAGCTTACTTATATTGGGGGTTGGGCCATTGTTTATTTAGTGCTAAACAAAAAACAGAAGACCTTTCTAAACTGTTTTTTGAGAGAATTCAGTTAGTAGCTCCAAATCATTGTGAAATTGTGAGCGGAAGGAGCAGAATTTCAGTCCATTTGTATAGTAACTTTTGAGGTTGCTAAGGATTCTACCCCTTCAAAAATGTTCTGCTGAAATATCTGATATATTTACCACAGAAACCATAGCTTCATGAAAGTCAAAAAACTCCCCATACTTATCATAATGTCTGGCACCCAGTAGGCATTTAAATGAATGAATGAATGAATGAAAAGAAATTAAAAGAAAACACCCAAATAGAGCACACTTTGAAACATATCTGAACACTATTTTAACAGTTTTTTAATACTATGTGTAGACTGCAAATATCACCAAATCAAATAAAATGCCATGCAGTTTATAAGCTTTACAATCAAATTGTCGAACAGATTATTTTGTTTTATGATATTATAACTCACTCAATACTCATGTAAGTTCATGCGGAGGGAGAAGGTTGAATATGCTGAAAGTGTAAAAAACTGCAAAAGAAAAATCATCATTTCCCAGTGCTATAGGGTTGCTGTTCCTTTTTCATTTACAATGAAAGGTATCTTTAATAAAATATAAGAATTGATATTTAAACATGCTTTGTTGTATGTGAATTTTTTTTGTTTTATTTTGTTTTTAGCCAAAGCATTCTTTTGTAATTGCAATAACAACAAAAAACTTTAAAAAATAAAATAAAATAAAAAGAACTGAAAACCTGAAGGCTATTATTTTGTAAAATTAAAATATGAAAAATGTTAATTTTACTTTAAAGTAACCTTAGGTACATTACTTACTTTGTATCTTGGATGAAAAATAATGAATACTTTTTATAGATGCTTTTTAATTTTTTAGTTCATCTTGAGGATATAGCTTAACAAATCTGTACAACAAAATATTTTTCTCCACATTTTTATAACAATTACTAAGTTACAGCTTTAATGAACATGTCACTGAAGTCTATTAAATAGTAACAGGATGTAGATCTGTGTTTCTCTCTGAGGTGCTTGGTAATTTTCTGGAGTCTTAGATTAAAATTGCCCAATTCTTTTTTAGAATAAATGTTTTTCTTCAAGGAAAAAGGAAAGGAAAATAGAACGTAGGAATTAAGACAAATTCTGCTTTCTATCCATTTCATGAACGTACGAATCACAGTGGTAGAGTAGGTAGCGCTTAGAGCAAGGTTGTAGTCAGGGAGGGGAGAATCATGATTCCACCAGGTTCTAATTGGAAATCTCATTCATGACTCTGTGACTCAGTTTCTTCATTGGATGGAGGGGGGATAATAACAATACCAAACACACAGTGTTTAGCTTGTCAAGTTCATGACAGACATCCTGGTGCTTCATACCATTGAGCTCTCTTTATTCGCCATCATTTCCCTAGGTACGAATGAATTGTAAAGCACAGTACACTCAAAAACCTGGTGTTCCATGATCTAGCTTTGACCCTATCTTTGAAGATAGATTATCAGAATCAGAAGCCCCATCTCCTGACTTCACTGCCTGACTTACTCAGGAAGTACGTAAATAGTAACCGTAGCCCCACCTGGAGTCAGTCGCCTGTGTCAGTGTTTGTTTTGTTGCCATCTGCTTAAGACCTTGAACTTGCCTCTTTGCCCTCCTATTTCCATACATTTGGTGGGTCACTTTTAAACTGATTCCTTCGGCGCTTCTTTCCCTGGTAATTTCACAACTTCTTCTAAGAAAACAAGACTCATGGTAAAAATGGTTGTGTAGAAAAACACTTTAACAGACTTTTAAAAACTGAGTCCTTGGAGAGAGAGAGGTGAGTAAGAGGCCCACCCTATCTACATCCCTTCCATCACTGGCCTATGTGGAACCCTTCGCCTCTCTGGCCTTTAGTTTTACCACTTGTAACCCTCAAGGAAAGAATGAAGCTGCCATTAAGGAAAGGGATAGGTCAGAAAATTTCCTCTTTCTCTGGGGCTGTTTCTTGGCCCTTAGAACATCTCTACAGGGTCATTTGCAGGAGAGAAGAGACGCTGCTTCACTTTTCCCTGCTTGCCAAGTTCACATCCTTGAGGCCCTCAAGGTGAATCTCATTAAGTGCTTCCTGTAACTCGGTCTACACCACTTTCTACAAGACACTGTGGATTTGATTCACCTGTGATAGCTGAATCCCCACCCTATATAATTCTGTATGTTTTCTTCTCAGACCTCTCCCCAACCTTTCCCATTCCTGGAAGCTGTCTCCTGTGCTCCCTGAGCTCATAGCCAGTAGCCAGCCAAATTCCCCTGTCCTTGACCTCTTTGAAGCACTCCCTGCACTTTCTTTTTTTTTTTAATTTTTTATTGTGGGTTGTTCAAAACATTACAAATTTCTTGACATATCATATTCCACACTTTGATTCAAGTGGGTTATGAACTCCCACCTTCACCCCATACACAGATTGCAGAATCACATCAGTTACACATCCATTGATTTACATATTGCCATACTAGTGTCTGTTGTGCTCTGCTGCCTTTCCCATCCTCC
>NW_026000057.1:7458408-7464244 GCF_001458135.2 Marmota marmota marmota | reverse complement strand
CTCTTAGAACTGCTTTCAATGTGTCCCATAGATTCCGATATGTTGTGTCTGTGTTTTCATTTATCTCTAAGAATTTTTTAATTTCCTCCTTGATGTCTTCTATAACCCATTGATCATTCAGTAACCTATTGTTCATTCTCCAAGTGATGTATGCTTTTTCCTTCCTTCTTTTATCGTTGATTTACTCCCTGCACTTTCTTGGCCTAACTGGATTCTAATAATGTTTCTGTCTCTCCTGCCCTTGGAAGTGATGCTGGTTTCCTGTCCTATCCCTCACACTTCTTGGATCAGAGATGGGGAAGGGTTCTCCTCACTTCTCATTGCTGATTCCAGACCATTTTCCTTTCTTCTTCCCTAAAACTCTGAGCTTCGATCTCTTGGTATCTGACTATATCCTCCATTGCCCCTCTCTCTCAGTAATTATCGATGTTTTAGCCTTTCTCTCATATCTTAACTTTAGTCCTTGGGTCCTTGTCATCCTCTCTAACACTTGTGATTCTTGGTGATTTTGGTATTCAGATAAATAAACTCTTAACTCACAGTTCCTGGGGCTCTGGTCCTCCAGCGATTGGCCTTCTATCATACTACATCTATTCTGAATAGTTATGGTCTAGAGAACCTCCTCTAGCCACACCCTACCGCTTCAGTTATCACTCCGTTAATTCATATAAGGGGATTAATTCACTGATTGGCTCAAGATGCTCGGAACCCAATCATTTCTCCTCTGAATTCTTGAGTTATCTCACATGTAAACTCTTGGGAGGTACTTCACATCCAATTCATAGAAAATTTAATTTGCTTATATGTATTTTTTATTTGTATTGGAGAAATTGGCGTGTAATTTTGCTTATTTATAATATTTCTGTCAGGACTTGATATTGAGATGATGGCATTGTACAGTGCGTTGGAAAGTATTTCCCCATTTTCTATTGCTTGGATAAATTTGTGTAAGATTGTACAGTTTCTTTTCTTAATGTTGGGGGAAAATTACCAATGAAGTTACTTAGACAGGAGATTTCTTTATATGGAATCATAAAATTACAGATTAAATGTCTTTAATGAAGTTAGAAATGATGAGACTGTTTTCATCTGTCAGTTTTAGTAAGTTGTATTTATAGAGATATGTCTCAATTGTCAAAAGTATTGCCACAAATTTGATGGTAATAACATTTGCATTGATGTCTCTGTTTTCATTCTCAGTATCAATTATTTGGTTCTCTCTCCCTCTTTTCTTCCTTCCCTCCCTCTGTTGTCTTTCTCTGTGGTCATTTTTGTATGGATCTGTTAAATTTATTGTTTCCTTTTTTGAACCACCTTTTACTTTTGCCAGTCTTCTCTATATTACATTGCTTTCTACTTCATGAATTTTTGTTATTATTTCCTGTTCTTCATGTTGTTTACCTCTGAGTGAATACTTTCTTTTTAGGTATCAATATTTGCTATTTGATGTCATTTCAACACTTACTCCTAATCATGACATTTTCTAAATATGAATATGTATGGTAATGTTGCCTAATGAGTGTGGTGGAACCTTCTTTGTATAAAATGGACGAGACTCTTGTTAGGACAAAGGTTCCCTTTAAAAATATCCCATAGAGTGCTAGACATATGGAATCTCAAAAAGTACTTTATAAATGGCTTTTGTTCCCTAAGAAGATAATCTAAAATAAAATCATCATTATTGGATTCATATCATAGTAAGATCAATTGCAAATTTCCAGGTTTTACTTTTTCATTATAAAAAGCACATGCAACCATATTAAAGAGCATTCTTTTCCATTAATGCCACCACTTCTTTGCAGCCATGATTAATAACTTGGTTAATTCCCTTATGATTTTCGTCTCCTTTGTGTCTTTTTAAAACCTGTGGCTATGTGAACATTTTTTCTAGTTGTCTATTGTAATGATTTCATTAATTGAACAAAAATGTCCACTTATTTTCTCCCAGTGCTTATAAGAGAATGCTCCCCTTGTGTCCCAGTGCAGCAAACCCCTCTAGCTTCCCCATGTGCCTGCCCCACCAGAGGTGGCTGGGTTTCAGAGGAGGAAAAGCCATACTTCATTCCTTCCCTCTGACACTGTGTGAAGGCAGCTCAAGGAAGCAAGGGATGGAGGGACTACCCGCCCATTTTGGAAATAGAATTTAATTGTTTAAAATAAGAAAATAGATTTAGTTTTGTGCCGGAATCCACTTTATCACAAGTGGCATGGAGAGTGCCTGTCTACATACATTCAGTCTACCACAGCTTGTCCTTTGAAGTCTATGGCACCCGGTTCCCCAAATTTTACTGTGATCATCAAATGCCTTCTCATAAATATTTTCACTTACTGACACAATTTTAATTATTGTTTTATAGCAATATGATTCAAAAATGTTTTCAAAAGCTGACATTTAATATATTTAAGATATCTTATTAGTTTTTGCTGCAGTGGCTATTCAAAAATTAAAGCTAAAGCTTTCTAATAAAATAATGGAATAATTTTTTTAATAAAATAAAAAATGGCATAATTTGTGTCACACCTCACTGGTAACAAGTTCCTTTTATATGTGCTCTCCTTTAATTCTCACAGGGTCTTTGAATGGCCAATGTAAATTTTTCTCATTTTACAGATGAGGGAACCTAAATATCAGTAAGTTTATGTGTGGCCAGTTCAAGTCTTATAACAAAGATTAGTTTTTTTTTTTTTTTTTTTTTTTTTTTTTTACCATGGTAAGGGTGCAATCCAGGGCCTCATACATGCTGGTCAAGCACTCTACCAGTGAGTTACACTCCCAGCCCAAGTATCACACTCTAATTCCCGTTTCTTTCTTTAATCCATTTTTTTTTGTTGTTACTACACATGTGCATGCGTGCACACACACACACACACGCACACACACACAATCATACTGTCTTGGATGCATTTATGAGTTATGTTCTTTGGTAATGATAAAAGTGGAACATTTCAAGGCAACACAAAGTGATTCAGTGGACAAGGGGCTCATAAAGTATTTTTTGGTATGGGCAATGTTATGAGCTAATGGGTAGTATAAAAATATACACTATTTTGGCCATTTTTCTCCATGTGCTGTATGTAACTCTGGTGTTTCTTGTTACTTAACGTATTTTTATAATTATATTTTTAATCAGTCCTACGAATTTTACCAATATGGTTATTTCATGTTGGACAACTTTGGAGCATTAACTTTTATCTTGAATTATAAATTAACTTCTATTGCTTTTTCAGTTTGTATAACAATATAACAGGAAAGATACCTTCTCAGATGATATCCCACTGTTCATATTAATGGATAGTTCATAAAAACATAAGAGTTTTATTATTTGAAAACACATCTTGCCTCATCTTTTTTAGGAAAATGTGAAATATATTTTTAATGTGCCAAATTCTAAACAATCAAAAATTTTCATGCTGGGAGAAATGAATGCTGTGAAATTAAGTGTTCAGCAAGTCTCTAAGAGAGACTTGTGAGATAAAAGGAAAACTGTTTTCCGACCATTACAATAACACACCTGTCTTGATCGAGATAGCTCTTTTCTTACTGTATACTTGTCAGCAAAAGGAAAACCACCAGAGTCTAGCTAATTTCTGAAATTTCAAGAGAGATTGAATACATAGTCAATAAGTAATGGTATCAATAAGTGGATTGCAGATGTTTCTTTTCTGAAGTGATCTTGAGACAGAACATTTACAGTTAGATTAATTCATTTATATATCCTAAACAAGATTGTGAGGACACATTTAGACCAGTGATATACAATAAAAATAAAATGTAATACACTTATAACTTAAATTTTTCTAGTAGCCACATAAAAAGTAGAGAAACACTTGAAATAAAATTTAAACATACACTTTATTTAACCTAATTCATATAAAATGTATCATTTCTATATGTGATCAATATCAAAAATTACTAATAACCTATTTGTGTACTTCTTTCTTACCAAGTAATTGAAATCTGTCATATAACATTTAGCATGTCTTTCTTTGTGTGTATGATGGTGGGGATTGAACCCAGGGCCTTGTGTATGTGAGGCAAGCACTCTACCAACTGAGCTATATCCCCAGCCCTAACATCTCTTATGCTAGGCACATTTCAAGTGCTCATAGGCATACATGGCTTATGATTTAATATTGACAGCATAATTTTTGACTGTGCTTCCAAAGACCTCGGCCATTTATTTCTGTGTTTGTATTACTGTCATAATGCATGGAACATAGTACATGTACATTCATATTTTAAAAAAATTTGGGGGGGGGGTTGTAGAAGGACACAATACCTTTATTTTATTTATTTATTTTTATGTGGTGCTGAGGATCAAACCCAGTGCTTCACACACGTGCAAGGCAGGCACTTTTGAGATGGAACTACAAATCTTTTTACTAGCTGATGACCTTGGTTAGGGAACTTGATTCTCCCTAACCTGGGCTCACTATAGCAGTAAAGATATTTGCATCTGACTTTAAGAATTATTGTATAAGAAATAAATGAGCACAATACAGGTGAAACACCTTAGTTTTCTTTTCATACCTTTCCTTTCTTTAATCTGAAGTCATAGATCAGATGATTTAATCTATTTGTCCCCATTTATATTAGATTTTATAAATTACCCCACCAAACTTAGGACTCTTTTTTTTTCCCCTCCAGTTACAACTGAGTGGAAAGAAACTAGAATCAGAGAGTAGGAGGTTCTTGGCATCGAGACTATAGCCAAGGACAATTATGTTAAATTGCTTAGCATGCTGTGGAATTAATTGCCCGTGAGCTTAATTATAAATACTTAATTTATAAAACAGCCTCTATAAATGCACAGGTCCACATTTAGATATATGAACATTTTGGTAAAGAAGTGTCAGTCTGATATCCAATTTAAAACTTTAATGTCAGCATCACTTGAAAACTTCTCAGCTTCCCTTCTGCTCAGGCCGACCCATGGCTCAGGGAATTCAGAAGAAATAGGGGCATGATCTGTCCTTTTCTGGCCTGCACTTATATATACATGCAGAATATAATGAGCATGCAGAAGGGTGCAGGAAATGTGATACATGCGTGAGCTTGAGGCTGGCTTCATAGCATGCCACCCTTCAGTCAGTCACTCAGGGCGTTACCCTCAGAAGGGGTTTCACCCTCAGTGCTAGCCTTCTTGACTTTCAATCACTTTGACTTTACTTCTGTGTTTTGTAAGTGGGTCTGATGGGATAGTAGAGCATGCACCGAAGCCTTGACTCCCAGTTGGTTCTGCCTCCTGCCACCCAGGGACAGGCTCTTGGCCACCTGCTTCTGGGGTCCAGCCCAGAGACTCCAGTTGCTTTATCGTGTATGTGGGCTTGGGTGTAGGAGCAAGGAGGTCTGGGGTGGGTGTGGGGGTCTGCATTCACCTGGCAGGTATCCCCAATGTGAAGGGAGCACAGCATTATAGCCTAGAAATAATGCCCTGACCAGTGGAGAGAGACTGCTGAATGAATGAAAACCACTTTTTTTTTTTTTAACAAAGAATTCCCAGTTTTATTTGTACTGTGTGCTGTCATTTAGGTATCAGGTTCTGGACTGATGTGAGAATAAAGCAATCCCTGTGTAAGAACTGCACCAGTCATAAAACCAAATACTGTTACCTGCTGGGAGCCATTAGCCAAGTAGGTATGACAATTTCCTTGCCAGCGTACCCCATGTTGCTGACATTTTGCAGTGACATTGAATGTAGGTGACCTTGCTCAAGGACCAGGGCGGATTAGGGTGTTCCCGGTTTAACATAATCGGGTTTAGGGCGTTCCCAGTTTAGGTTCCAGGTTTAAGGTTTAAGATTATTCCTGCTGGGAATAGGGCGTATCCTGCTGC
>NW_026000057.1:7417074-7457602 GCF_001458135.2 Marmota marmota marmota | reverse complement strand
TCTTAGTTACTCTCCTTATATCAAAGAAGACATTTGGCATTTGTTTTTTAGGGATTGGCTAGCTTCACTTAGCATAATCTGCTCTAGTGCCATCCATTTCCCTGCAAATTCTATGATTTTGTCATTTTTTAATGCAGAGTAATACTCCATTGTGTATAAATGCCACATTTTTTTAATCCATTCGTCTATTGAAGGGCATCTGGGTTGGTTCCACAGTCTTGCTATTGTGAATTGAGCTGCTATGAACATCGATGTAGCAGTGTCCCTGTAGCATGCTCTTTTTATCTCCTTTTTCTTATTGAATTGTAAAACTTCTTCATAAAATATTCTGAACTGCGTCTTTGTCTGTCGAAAGAAAAATTCTCCAGCTCTTTATTGCTCGTCTTATGTACTCTTTTACGGTGTCTTTTGATCGATAAGAATTGAATTTATAAATGTTGCCTTTATAGCTATTTCTTTTTGTGCCTTGTTGGTGAAACATAAAATTATTCCTTACTTAAAGGTCAATTAAATAATGTCTATTATGATCTTCTAAATTATTATATTTTTTATGTTTATAAAATCAGGCTTTTAAGATGCTTAGAGTATATTTTTGTGCAAAGTGTAAGAGAAGTGTCCAGTTCCGTTCTCTCCCCATTCTCTCTTCCTCTCTACCTACTGCTCAATAATTATCAAAGAATATTTGCTGAAAGTCCTCTTTACCTGTAGGACCACCTCTTTCAGTTTTCGTAAAGGCATAGATCTATTTCTGTGCCCTTGTTCCATTTCATTAACCTGTCCTCTGGTTTTCAAAGAGTACAACACTCATAATCACCATGTGCTTTTAATCAGTCTTTTTTTAAAAAAAATTTTTAGTTGTAAATGGACACAATATCTTTACTTATTTTTGTGTGGTGCTGAAGATCGAACCCAGTACCTTACACTTGCATGGCAAGTGCTCCACCACTGAGCTACAGCCCCAGTCCAGATAATAAATCTTTTGTCCAGTGGTCTAGCTGTTTGTAACAGAGGCCAATTCCCGTAGCAGTTAAAATTCCATGAGTAGAAGACTTGGGTTCTTTTTCATTATACTTAATTTTGACATGAACAATAATAGAATTTGTCTGTCTCTGTTCTCCCCACCATCTACCACTCCACTAATAGTCATGCTGTTTCTGTTTGTGTATACCTTCATACTTGAACTATATGTATTTTGAATCATGTGACTTATTATTTCCAAATAATAGCTTTACCTCTTGCCTATGAAAATCAGCTACTTGCACCACTTATCAACTTCTTTTCCTCTTTCAGAATTGTTAGTTGTTGTGTATGAGTTGTGAGACCTGTGCTAGAAAAAATCTCACTCATTTTCTTGAGTATTTTTTAGACTTTGCTCTCCTGCCTTCTAGCCTGGGGCTTTGCCATTTACAGGCAGATTGTCCTTTTTGCGTGCCCATTCAAATATCTGTTATTTTTGAATTCTAGTAATAATACATCAATATGTGGCAATTTTTTTCTTCTAAGAGAAGGTATATCCTTCAATTTGGAGATTCTAATCTTACTTTATTTCACTAACTGTTTCTTCAACTATGAACTTAATAACATTTTGTTCTTTTATTTTCTTTTTCCTGTTTATTATGTCTATCATTTTTCTTGGAATCCTTTTGAACTCTTTCTTTATTGTTTCTCATGTTGTTCATGTCTATCCTATTTTCAATTTCTAATCTTCAATCTTCATTTCTGAAAATGATTTTATTTTTTCCCTTTAAATTCTTTGTTGAACTCTGTCAGCCCAACTGATTATCTCTAATGTCTCACTGTATCTTTCCTCCTCTAATTTTATATATATATATATATATATATATATATATATATATATATATATATATAGTGGCAAGTTACTTTCCCTCCCCCAAAGCACTTGGGGGTTAAAACCAGATTGCTCTACCTCTACCTATACCCCCAGACTTTTTCTTTCTTCTTTCTTTCACATGTTCTTGCTGAGTTGCTCAGACTGGCCTTGAACTTATGATCCTCCTGCCTCAGCCTCCTGAATATTTGGCATTACAGGTGTGCATCACTGTACCACATTCCCAAAACACCTCTCAGTCGTAATCTTTAGTCAAAATGTTCATATTGCTGGTGGCAACATTTTTTTGTCCTTTTTTTTTTAGCAACATTTTCCATTTTCCTCATGATATTCATCCATCAGAACTGTTTTGTTCCCTTTCTATTTTATTTATTTCTGCAATAAGTTTTCACATACATTTTATGCCAGTTCAGTTTTTATTACTCACTTTGAATGTGATGAGTTATTTCTAGTCAAGCTGTTTGTAGAATGCTTCTATATGAGAATAGCTGGGGTAGTGTTCCAGGAAAATGGGGAACATTCTTAATGGCTCGGGTTTGTGTGTGCGCATGAGTTCTTTGAACTTTATTGCTTATGGCCATTTTATTTCCATACTGATAGACAGTTCTTGTTGTTGAAGTCTCTCTTTACCTGTGCTTCAACTAGATGTTGAGCCCTGAAAGTGCAAATAATCTGTGAGAGTCTTCATCAACTCCACCATCCCAATGTCTTGAGTTCTTGTGAAAATGACGTCATCCAGGGTGCTTATGGATTTATTCCTATTTTCCCAAATGGATTTGCTCCTCAGGATGTGGCTACTTATTTTAGAGACCTGTTCTCTGCTTTTTGGGCATTTTAACTTCCTTATCTTCTGCCCATAATTTATCTTTCATTTATATTAAGATTTTTTTTTATCAGATAATGTGCCTCAGAGCAATGGATATGTTGTCATTTCACTGAGAAATTTGCATTTTGGGACATATAAACTGAACAGATAATTCTCAAAAGAAGTAGTACAAATGGCTAACAATTATATGGAAATAATATTCAATATATTTAACCATCGGGGAAAGGCAAATCAAAACTACACTGAGATTTCATCTTACTCCAGTGAGAATGGCAAGCATTAAGAATACGGATAATAATAAATGCTGAAGAGTTATCCTATCTTTCCCTCTTTATCAGAGGGAAAAAGGAACTCTCTCATACACTGTTGGTGGGAAAATAAATTACTTTAGCCACTGTGGAAATCCCTATGGAGGTTCTTCAAAAAGGTGAAAATAGAAGTACCATTTGATCGAGCCATTCCACTCTTGAGTATTTACCCAAAATAGTTAAAGTTAGCATATTTTAGAAATGCATGCATAATCATGTTTATTACAATGCTGTTTACAGTAACCAAGGTATGGAACCCGCATAGGTATCCACCATTAGGTGATGTATTAAAAAAAATATAGCATACACACACACAGACAGACACACACACACACACACATACACAATACATTTTATTCAGTTATAAACAAGAATGAAATCATGTACTTTGCAGGAAAGTGGATGGAAATGTAGACCCTGATTTTGAGTGAAATAAGAGAAAAAAGTATTGTGTTTTCTCTCATGTGTGGAAGCTAAAAGGTAAAAACAAAACAAAACAAAAGGGACTCCATGAAATTGCAAGAGAGACCAGTAAGGTAGAGGAAGAGGGCCGGGGGAAGGAAGGAGGGTAGGGAAGTGGAGGTACTGGGGAGGGAAATTGATTATATTATGCACAAATATGCCACAATGAAACCTAGCTTGTTGTATAATTAATATGCACCAATCAAAAAGAAGTTTTCACTAATGATTTTTATTATTGAATTTGGATTATTTTCAAGAAGAAGAGGGGCAAAACCTGTATTTTTCCTTCACAGTTTACAAATCAGAAGGTAAATATAATATTTTGAGTAACTGAAGCAAATGACATGGAAGGCAGCCTCCCTAAAGAATTAGAGTTCATACAAGAATATTTAACATAAAACATAGTACCAATTTTTATTTTTATTTTATTTTAGATGATATTCTTGTAACCTCCTTAAAAGTTACTTATAATATGTAAAATTAAAATGACCACTTTAGTAGGATGTATTAGTTTCTTAGGGCTGCTATAACAAATTACCCAAACTGGGTAAATTCATTATCTTACAGTTCTAGAGGTGAGACAAATCAAGTTGATATCCTCTATATAAGAAGGGTCCTTCCTTGTTTTTTGTTCTAGCTTCTGGCAGACCCAGCTGTTACTTGGCTTGTGGCAACATAATTCTAAGTCTTTTTGGTCTGTATCTCTTCTCTTGTAAATAAGGACATTAGTCATGTTGGATTAGGGCACCCTTGTCTAGTATGACCTTATCTTAATTTAACTAATTATACTTACAATAACCTTATTTCCAAATAAGGCCACATTCTCAGGTATTGGAGATTAGAACTTCAACATGTCTTTTTGGGGAGCACAATTCAATCTAAAACATAGGGCCTACTGTGTTTTGGTAGTTAGCTGATCATTAGCAGTATCTTTTGTGTTAGTTGATTATTTTAATTCACTGTCTATATTTTTTAGCAGATATCTTTAAAAATTTATTTTTAAGCAGGTTTGTGAAACAACGCTTAAAAAACATAAACATTCTGCTTTTTAAACAAACATTTTCAAACCATTAAGATATGTCAATTTCTTTGTTTTAATACTATGTTTAAATTTATATCTTGCTTGAGTAAAAAATGTTTGGAGACTTGCCAGTTGTTATATCAGGAGACGTAAATATGGTCCAACATTTTGAGCTATCTATTTCATGAACAGATAAATACTTATAAAAGTCTATAAAAATTGTTATGATTGAGTCCAGAAAAGGGAGACACTGGAATATGCTTTGTTTTATTGTGAATAAATGAAATACTTTAAGCTTTAGTTTTAATAATTTGACAGTTCTAATGGGGTATTTATTTCATTTAATGAGGGAGAATGTTTTTTTGGATAATCATTCCTTTTGAAATGATAAAAATATTGGAGAAACTTTTTTTAAAATATCATCTTTAAAAATCATTGAAGGTTTTAAAAAGACAGTAGAAAGTCTCACAGGTTGGTTTTTGACTGAGCACCATATTCAGAGTGGGAAGCCGAATTTTGCAGAGCCAAACCTGTTTATGGAAGTTCAAAGGCATTATTGTGTTGATAAACACAATTGGAAAAGACAAGCATGTAGGCAAGGAGAGCAGGCTTGGGGCCTGTCCACATCATGAACACCCTCCCCACATTATGTTAGGGTAAGAACAAACTGGATGGGATCTACCCCTGCTCTATCAGATGACAGGAACTGCTTATTTATATATTTAAAGGATGCTTTGTTGCTGAACAGAAGAGGCATATGACAAAAAAAAGTACCCTGAGAAATTGTGTATTGTGACCACATACAGTGCCTTTCATGGGTTTGTAGCTTACATATGGATAACCAGCCTCGCTTGGTAGGAGAACTTCAAATTATTAGTTTAAGATGACATCTAACTGGTAGTACCCCAGGTTGCTTGTTGAAAGAAATATGAATTTTACTGAGTAACAGGAACTTCCACAAATTATTTTTTTAAGGGTGGTGACAAGTGAGTCAATAATAGGTAAGTACATAAGGAAAGATTACAAAAGTTACAAAACAAACTGCAAAAATAGGCAAGACTAATACTTCAGTCAGATTCAGATATTGTAATGGTCAGTTTCAGATATTAATGCAGTTCCACTTTGTGTGGTCCAAGAAATGAATGAGTATTTGGAAATACCTGCAGAGAATAGGAAATTATAAAAAGTGACATATAAGTTGAAACTGAACCAGCAGAACTTGTAGAAATTAAAAATTAGAACTACATTGTCAATGGACATAGTGAGGAGCCTATTAGAAGCCCAGGAAAGAGAACTAGTGAATGGGTAGAAAGGTTGGAGGGAGGAAGTGATCAGAATGCAATACAGAATGATGATAGGGAAATACAAAAGAGGAGACTGTGAAAACACTGAGAAGGCTCTACATGTATGGTCAGAGCCAGGAGTCACCTGGCTATGGATGTGGCAGAGGCAGTATCTAAAGAGATAATGGCTGAGAGTAAATCAGAACTGATGAAAGAACTTGATCCTTAGATTCAAGAAGCCCAAAAAATCCTAAATTAAATTAATAAAAAAGAAATAAACAACTTGAAATCACACTGAAGATAAGAACCACTTTTAATAACCAGTGATAAGACAGAGGAAAATTATTTCCAAAGTAAGGGCTGTTAAGATAGCTGATTTCCAACAGTGATTATGGAAGCCTGAAGATAGTGGAATAGGACCCTCCCTGTGCTTAATGAACATAACTGTCAATCTGAAAGTCTGTAGGCATGGTGGACATCTTTCAGGAAGTTCAAGGCATAATTAGATAAATAAAAATTGAGGGTGTTCATAACCGACAGATTCTTAGGAAATACACTAAAGGACAATACAGGACAAGAAAAGTGATCAAGTGATCTTAGCAAGGAGAACTGAAATATAAGGGAAGATATAGATTTTAAAAGCTCTACAGGAAAATAAACTGATGATATATCATATCAATTATAATGTCTAGTCAGTCTAGAGTATAGAATTAAAATATTAAATAGTGATTATGATCTATTTTATATAAATTAGCATATAAATTAATGTTTTCTAGGGCATTTGTTTTATTCATGAAGGTATAAAGTTTTTACATATGCATTTTAAAATATTTGTAATGTCACTTTTAAAACTACATAACTGTCAAAGTAGTAGAGCATGAAAATAATAGTAAAAAGTTTTTAACACAAATCACAGCAAAGTGCTGGCCACATGTGGATGGCTGGTAACTCATGTTGGTGTCAAGTAGAGTTAAATTTCTGTGATTGTACTTCTTAGCTTATTTTCAGAGCGGGGCTACTAATACTCATTATGGACATCATTAACAAAGACTTAAATGTGCAAACAAATCTTGTTAAAATGCAGACTCTGGTTCAGCATTGGTCTTGGTTGGGATGGAGTATATTTCTATCACACTCTCTAATATTGAGGATCGGGCTAATCCAAATACCTTGCTTTCACTGGCAGAGCCCTAGAGAACTTCTTGCCCATGTGCACCAGGAGGGACAAGGGTATTTATAGCAGCATTGTCTGTAATAATATTTAACTGGAAATAATTCAATATCATCGATAGCATAGTACACAAAAATTATAGTAAATTATAATTTTATAATTTACAATTTTGCTATATAGTAAGATTATATAGCAAAAACATAGACCACTTGCATCTATATGTACCCACATGAATCAATTTTATAAACATAATGTGAACAACAAAGGCAAAACATGGAGAATTTTAGTAAATTAAGTTTAAATTAAAAGGTAAAATGAAGCTTTACAGTTGAATGCCACTGGCAAATTTGTATAAAAACCCCACAAAGATGTATTTACAAGGGGCAGGAAAATGGTTAGTTCTTGATGAAGGGAAAGTTCTTTGACTGGAAAGCAGATTCTAGGGTGGTATTTCTGCTAAATGACCTGCTATTGGTTAAAAACTGTATGGATATTGTTTCTCTCTATTTTGTAATCATAGGTTTTAAAAAGAACAAATTTCTCTAAAAAAAGCAATGCCAAGCACCTATTCTGCTCCATGCATTGGGAGCAGGAAATTTTAGGGTGAGCAGCTGGCCTAGTTTGATCTGGACTCAGAGGTTTCCTCAGAGCCATATCTTTCAGTTCTCAAATGGAGACAGTCTTGGGCAAACTGAGATGGCTGGTCACCATATTTCCCTTCGGACCTTTACCACAGAAAAGATCATTGACTCCAGTGGAAAAACCTGAATACCTCATCAGTGTTGTACAATTATGATGGAAAATATATTAACAATAAAGTACATAGTCTTTAAAATAGGTCTTAGAGCAAGAACCAGGCTAAAACTCAATGGAGAGATTTATTTGGAGCTTGTGGTTATATCATCTAGAAAAGGCCACAGCAATTGAAGAGCTAAAGTTTCTTGAGAAGCTCCTGGCCACCAGTCTTTTCCTGTCTACCCAGTCTCTCTGGCTATATGGGCAACGTCTAGATTTTGACTGTTGTATGAGTCAACTTTCTATCAGTATAATGATATACCTGAGATCATGAACTTATAAGGGTAAAGGTTTATTTCAGCTCACAATTTGGAGATTTTAGTCCGTGATGGGCTGATGCTGCTATTTTGGGCCCGTGGTGAGGCAGTACATCATGTCAGGATATGTGGCAGAGCAAACCTTCTCATTTTGTGGCCAGGAAATAAAAGGGAGGAAGGAAAGTGCTGAGGTTCCAATATCCAATTGAAGGGAACACCTCCAGTGACCTAACTTCCTCCCATTAAACCCCGCCTCCTTAAGATTCCACCATCTCCCTGTAGCACAGTCAAGATACAAACTCTATGAAACATGTCCCCCTGCTATACCTTCCTGATTGAACACTTAGGTTATAGGGATCTCAAAAGGGGATGTGAGTGCCCTGAGACCATGGGACTCAGAGGCCTAGCTCCTCAATTTTTTTTTTTGTCCTCCTTTGAGAGACACAAACCCTTCTGCGCCCCCCACCCCCTTGATATCCAGCTTAAATGTCCCATGGTCTATGAAAGTTTCTCTGGCCTCCCTCTGGTGGAGTTTGTCTATGAGTGAGCTTCTAATGTCAAACTGTTATAAAAACCACTTACTACAAATTGATAGTTTTCTTCATTTCTATTTTCCCATTAGAGTACGCACTTCTCAAAACCTGGGACCATGTCTTGTTCATCTTGTATTCTTATCACTTAATACATGCCTGACACATAGTAAAAGGTCAGTATTAGTAAATGTGAAATGAATACTTGCTGAGGTTGTAGACAATAAATTCATGTATATGCTAGGTGCTAGAATCAGTTTGGCCTAAAAAAAAAACCATGCTATGTTATTATTCCTTTATATAGTAAGCATTGCCTGCTTGATTTAAGGTAGCTATGGTAAAGAACATTTTGATTAAAAAAAACCCCTTCTTTTTAAAAAAATAAAATAAAATCAACCCTGATCTGTAAACTACTTATACTTATTGAATATTAATATCTTAGAACATAAACTGCTCTAGGGCAGTGATGTGTTATATGAGAGTTCTGCTAAGTAATGACCACATTTATTATTCCTAATTAAAAATAATAACTGATGTGTTTTCTTCCTAGTACATATGGCAAAGAGTGATATAGATTTTATGGACCAGTAGACATGTTGGGACCCTGAATATATTTTTGAATCTATCTTATATCTGAGGAGAACTATTTATTACTGTGTCCTAACTCATAGGGAAGCCAAAGTCAGTCATTGTTTGAATTTAATATCCTGGAACAATATTCTAGCATTCTAAAATGTACTTTAAACCAATGAGAGTCTCTGTTGTCTTTGGATGGTTGAGCTTTGAAGGAGCTTCAGAATTTCCTGTGCAGTACATGAGATGAGCTTGTACTTAGACAGATAAAGGTAATAACTGTTGAGATCACAGAATATCCCTTCTTTGCTGAAGAGGGAAAAATACTTTTTGTCATTCCTGACTGCTTTGCAAGAAGTAAAATATTTCATTGCTTTTAAGTTGGAATTAATT
Organism: Marmota marmota marmota; assembly: GCF_001458135.2. NCBI lineage: Eukaryota > Metazoa > Chordata > Mammalia > Rodentia > Sciuridae > Marmota > Marmota marmota. The sequence continues at coordinate 7,448,134 of NW_026000057.1, read as the reverse complement.
TATAGCAACTATTGAAAGGATGTATTCAATTACACACCAATGGGTATGAAAATGGATTTTATATTTTACAACCCCTCATTTTTATCAGTTTGTGCTAAGCGAGGTCCACTGGGAAATATAGTAGATGTATATAAGTGATGTTTCTTTCAAGCATTTCATACATATGAATCTTTAAACATGAGATAGTGAAACTGTGCTGGCAAAATATACTACAGTTCTATGGCTTAAAAAAAAAAGCAAAGGCAGTTTGACTCGAAGGTTTACTGGGGCTTAGCAGTTCTTCAAAGTGCCATTTATTAAATGTCATATTAATTACTTGTACCATCAGTCCTATAAAGCAAATCTCTGTGCAAGCATTTTCTGAGTATTTTTCCTTCCTCCATTCACTCTATGGAGTATTTCTTCTTGAGGGTATATACTAAGGTTTATACTTTGTCCCGACACTTACAAAATATTAATTAATTTAGTTGGTTAATTTATTTATAGCAACTTTGGACCAATTTTTAGAACACACAAACAAGGTCTTATTTCTTAATTTGCTTTTTCAAAAAGGCAATTTCCTGAACAGATTTACAATGCCTTTTATATCCAAGGTAATTTCTCTGGCATAAGTTTTAAAAATTGTAATTAATAATTCATGACCACTATAAATTATGTCATATAACATTTTGCAAACTTATCTTACTTAAAGAATAGAAAGCCAAAGCATGGAAGTAAGGATAATAATTTTTTTCTGCTTTTGTAACTTTTGGCTTCAATTCTACTGTAGGAAAAAATTGGGCAGGAAATTTTATTTTTAAAATATTTAAATGACTAATGCTTTGTCTCTTATTGTGATTTAAAAAGTGAGACCATTTATTTCTTATTTTAAAAAAGGGGAAAGCACACAGACTTTAAAAATATTCTCACTTATGTCTTTCATGATCTTAAGTGCTCCTTAATGATTTTTTATCTAGTTGTACTTGAATAAAAATGTTTTTTCACAATTAATCTGTAGAGGATGAATTTTTAAAAATAGTACTTTTTAAAAATTTTTAGTGTTTTGGAGATAGTACATAATTAATTAGATGAGGATTTTGTGTATGATTGTCTTTAAAAAATCTGTTTCCATTAGAATTAATAAATAGGTCTAGAAAAATACTTTAGTAAAATGGCAAAATAACATTGCCATTGGCTTCTTTTATTCTTTTTAGTTATAATTATTCCTATTTTCTATTATTTTTGTCAGATTTCGGTTAACTTGTAAGTCAATGAATATGAGAATAAATATTTTCTGAGGGATGCATTAAGGATGTTGTCTGATTATTTAGAAACTTTAAAAAAATTTTTTTTAGTTGTAGATGGATAATATCTTTATTTATCTTTATGTGGTGCTGAGGCTCGAACCCAGTGCCTCACACATGCTTGGCAAGCACTCTACCACTGAGCCACAACCCCAGCCCCTAGAAACTTTTAATATATTCTTGACACCATTAAATTGCTTTTGTGTCAAACAAATTAAGGAAGATCAATAAGAGAAAATAATAGTTTTTTGTCTTATTAAGAAGGGAAGAGGAAATCCCTTTTTCACCTACTTTTCATGGTGAATATGAGTACCAGCTAAAGTTGCTTATGGAGAGGTTATTTATAAAGCATGAAGCACTAATCTTTATTCATTACTATTTTTAGAATGAAGCATCAAATGCACAGAAATGCTCTATTTTAAGGAATTATTTACTTGAAAATTTTAACCAGTTAGTATAAATAATATTGTTCTATAATTCTAAAAGAAATCTCATATTAATAAGTTTAAAACAATTACAGGAATTCTGATTTAAGTTTTTATTATTTCACTACCAAATGTATGAAATTTTAAAATAATTTTTAAGTATTACATCCAGATTGTTTTCAAAATAATTTTCTCCTTAATAATTTTATACATTTGCTAGTGAAGAATAAAAGCTCATTCCCAGAAAAATCAACTTTGCTACTTTTATTTTGAAATGCTCTAATTTATTTTGTTATGCAAAAAGTGAACTTTTAATTAACAAACTACCCGAGTTTACTCCCTAGTACAAAAAAAAAAAAAAATTACCTTTAAAATATTTGGGAGGACCTTATGACCTTTCAGGAAGATGACTCAAATTCTATTTCACACCACAACATGAATAATATAAATTGCTTGTGTGAAGATACTAAAAGAAGATGAATAGAATATTTGTCTTTTTTTGTTCATTGAAATATAATTTACATTCATTAAGATTTTGAAATGTTCAGCTTTCAAATGTATCTTTAAAGCAGTTTTGGTAAACAGATATCATGACAAAGAACATTTCTGTTTCTCAGAAAGTTCCCATCTGCCCCTTCCTGATTCAGTTTACAATCCTCCATCTCCATAAGTAAATAGTGATCTGATTTCCATCATCATAGTCAATTGACTCTGTAAACTGAACTACTTGCCAATTTGGGAGTTTCATAAATATGGAATTATACAGTTTGTATGTTTTCCTGTCTGGCTGCTTTAATTTAGCATTATGATTTTGATTTTAGATTTATCCATGTTTTGTATATATTAGTAATTCTATATTTTTATTGCTGAGTAGTATTCTTTTTTTTTTGGTACCAGGGATTGAACTCAGGGGCACTTGACCGCTGAGCCATATCCCCAGCCCTATTTTGTATTTTATTTAGAGACAGGGTCTCACTGAGTTGCTCAGTGTCTTGCTGTTGCTGAGGCTGGCTTTGAACTTGTGATCCTCCTGCCTTAGCCTCCTGAGCTGCTGGCATGCGCAACCGTGATCAGGTGATGAGTAGTATTCTGACTATATCACAGTATATCAATACATTCTTCTGTTGATGGACATCTGTATTTTCACTTTTCAACTATTATAAATAAAGCTTTCACTACCATTTATGTACAAATACTTGGGCATGTATTTTATTTTTTTCTAGGATTAATACCCTGCTTGTAGAAGAAACACTTTTCCAAAGTGGTGGCACCAATAGAGACTTTCATCAGCTCTGTGAGAGCATTTCAGTTGCTCTACATCCTCTCCAGCATTTTATGTTGTCAGTCTCTTTCCTTTCAATCTTTGCAGTTGGGGTTTCAATTGTATTTCCTTGCTTGATGATTAATGATGCCAGCTACTTTCTCACATGTGTATTTTCCATTTGTCCATTTTTTGTGAAGCATCTGTGTCTTTGGCCCATTTTTTAAATTGGATGTTTTTTGTTATGGTAGTTATTGATTTATAGGAGTAGGTGGATAGTCTGAATTTAAGTCCTTTGCCATGTGTTGTAATTACTCTATCTGTACATAGCCTGCTTTTTAAAAAAATTGCCTTTTTTAAACATTTAACTTTTAGTTGTAGTTGGACACAGTACCTTTATCTTATTTATTTTTATGTGGTGCTGAGGATCGAACCTAGAGCCTCACACATGCTAGGCATGCGCTATACTGCTGAGCCACAACCCCAGTCCATTTTATTGCCTTTTCTTAAAGGCAGAAAGTTTTGTTTTTGATGAAGTCCAATTTTCATTTTTTTAAAATGGCATGACTTATGCTTTTTGTGTCTTCTGTAAAAGTATTTGCTGGTACCAAGGTTGTAAATATCTCATATATTTTCCTAGGAGCTTTGCTATTTTAGCTTTTATGTTTCTCCTTATGATCCATCTGAAATTGGTTTTTGTGAATGGTTGAAGATGACATCATGTGTTAGAGAGATTTTTCTTTCCCTATATTGAGTTGCTTTGGTGCCTTGTCTTTGATAGTATATGTGCAAGTCTAATTCAGGACTCTATACTATGTTCCACTGTTTGTATATCTTTTGCTAATAGCACATTATCTTAATCCTGTAGGTTTATAGTAGGTCTAGAGGTCATGTTGTATATGTTTTTGATTTTTTTTAAGAGAGAAAGAAGAGAGAGAGAGAGAGAATTTTTTAATATTTATTTTTCAGTTTTCGGTGGATACAACATCTTTTTTTTAATGTGGTGCTGAGGATCGAACCCAGCGCCCTGCGCATGCCAGGAGAGCGCGTTACTGCTTGAGCCACATCTCCAGCCCATGTTTTTAATTTTTTTAGATTATTTTTTATCTATTTTTGTTTTCTTTTCCAAGTAAAATTTTAATTTATCTCATCTATTTCTAGAAAAAATTCCTGTTGTGATTTTAATTGGGATTGCTTTTGAATCTATATATCAAATGAACATGTAGAATAGCAATCTTAAAATTAAGTCTTCAGCCTATGGGTATAGTGATCTCTGTATTAATTTCTGTCTTTTTAATCTCGCAGCAACAATTATATTTTAACTACATTTTTTATTAAGTTTATTCTTAATGCTTTGAAGTTCTTAAACGATTACAATTGATATCAAATTTTAATTCCTTTTTCTGAGTGTTCATGATATTGTATAGAATACAATTGACTTTTTGACCAGTTTTGCATATTATAACACTGCTAAATTCTAGTTCTGCTAATTTTCTTTCAGATTCATTAGGTTTTTCTACATATCTAGTTATGTCACTAATGCAAAAAGGCAATTTTACTTTTTTCTTTTCAATTTTTGTCAGTTAGGCTTTATTTGTTAACTGACTAGGAACTCTAGCACAATGCTAAGCAGAAGCAATGATTACAGATGTCTTGTTTTAAATATTAGGCCAGGCATTTCATAGTTCACAAACATTTATAATGTTACTTCTAGGTTTTTGTTTTGTTTGGTAATATTCCTTTGTAAGGATAAGGAAATTTCCTTTCATTCTCAGGGTACTGAAAACAAAATTTTAAAATTATAAATGTATGTTTGTGAGGTTTTTTTTTAAAAAATGTTTTGCATTTATTATTTTTAATGCATCTATGTAAAATATCATTTGGCTGTCTGGAATTACATTAGTTCATTTTCATATGTAAATCTAGCCTTGTGTTCTTGGCTATATCATGCTTTACAGATACTCATGGATTCGCTTTGCCAGCACTTTGTTAAGGACTTTTGTATGTATGTTCTTCGACATCAGCAGGCTGTCACCTTCTTTCCTTGTAACATCTTGTGTAGCTTTGCTCTCAGGCTTATAACTGTTAAACTGTTAAAATGAGTTGGGTTTCTTGTCTCTCCCCTAGTGGCAGACAAATTTTTCCCAGTATCAGTGTAGCATCAGGGCCTGAGTAGCTTTCAGATTCTTTCCGGTAACAGTCAACCACAAGCTTGCATTTCTGCAGGACCCGAATTTGGGAATAGACTTTTCTAGGTTCTCCTGCCTCACCTCAAAAACAAGACAGGATTCACATACCTTCATCATAGATGTTGTCTCTCTCTCAGGTCTTGCTGCCTGGTTTCTAATCAGCACTGAGTCAAAGCCCTAGATAAAGCAGGAGAGAGGCTACATATGCTTCTTCTGTGTGGCATTTGAGGATTCTACACCATCAAGTTTGGGTGCAATTGACCTTTAAAGATCTAAAGTTTCCTTCTTATCTTCCTTGACAGTGGGTATCTTTTCTTTGATCTGCCTAATATGAGATAGTTTGGGGGTTGTCTCTCCTTGGAGGAGCTTGTCTACCATGTATTGCGGTTGATCAGGATGCATTGTGATCATAGTTCTCTGATTGGCTCAAAAAATCAATTTTTTTTTTTTAATAGACCATCAGTCTTGTTCTTAGGGTAAAGTTGGGAAGGTGTTCCTTTGTGACTTTCTATATCTAAGTAAAAGTGTAAATCTGCATATCTTTTAAGATTTTGAAATGATGTTCTTTAATACTCCACCCAAAAGCTATGCACTGTGTTTGATTTTCTATCTTTTATTGTTTGGCTTCTGGGCTCTGCTTCTCAGGATCTCTTTCCACTCTTACTGGAATAATTAATGTGCCCTAATTTAGAAAGAATATAAAGATAGTTTTACAGTTGAAAGAACAAATAATTTTAAGTCAGAAACAGAGTTGAGATCTCAGCAGATAATCAATGTATTCTGAACTTTTTCTTATTAGGATTGGGAGGTAATACTTGTTTTTATCTTTCTATTGGGAGATATGAAGCTAAAATGAGAAGGTGTGTGTAGAAGATAATTTTTAATTTTTAATATGCTAAATAAATATAAGTTGCTGACAAGCTATTTTCAGAAAGAAGCACATATAATTAAAATTTGAATATCCTAAATGAATCTTTAGTAGCTTAATATCCACAGTACTTTATGGCCTGTTGGCAGTAGATAGGAGTGGGCATATTTTATATATTAGGATAATTGGAAAATATTTATTGAGCATCTGCTGTATGAGCTAGATGCATTGCTTGTTGAGATCACTTTAAGCAAGATAAATCTATTAAACTTCTATTACTAGGTGAGAATGTAGTAAACAAGTAAGCAAATTTTGAATGGTTGGCTCAACCTGAGGTTGGTTATAGCCTTGGATCTTATATTTAACAAAACCACTTTGTAAAAACTTGGACTGTTGCTTGGGAAATTGCTGAGATGAGTCTCCTTGTATCTTATTGTGCAATTCCATTCCTGATTTTTAAAAATTATACTTCACTACATAGTAAAGTACTATTACTCATGCTTTTTTCTGGGTCTAGTCTCTTTTTCTGATAATTTAGATGTTCAATGCAAGTCACATTTTTTTTGGAATAAATAACTTAATTTGTATATATTTGTGATATTGGAGATTGAATCCAGGGATGCATCCCCAGTCCTTTTAATTTTTTATTTTGATACAAGTTCTTGCTAAGTTGATAGAGCTGGCCTCAAACTTGCAGTCCTTCTGCCTCAGCCTCCCAAACAGCTGGGATTAGAGGCATGCACCACCAATTTAAAAAATTAATGGAAAAAAAAAGTAAAGAGGCTAGTATGATAAATTTATGTCTACCCACAATCTAGCTCCAACCATTATAAACTCATGGCTAATTTTACTTCTTTAATTTATGCATCCACCCAGTACTTCCTTTCTCTGTTGGGATTATTTGAACCAAACTCTTTAATATCCATCCATATTTTTCAGCTTGCATTGAAAAAGATAATCTCTTATTAAAGTACAACTGAAAAAAAATTCATCTAATATTAATAATGCAATATTAACTAATATACACTAATTATTCAAATGGGTCTGTCTTATCATATTTTGATAGAGGTTTCATTCAAGTACAGATGGAGTATTTATGTCTTTTTTTTAAAGATAAAAACATTTGTTATAAGTATAATGGAAGTAAAGATGACATCTGAATTTTGAAGGCAAAGAAATGTTGATTAAAGATTTTTTGTTGTTAATTTTTTAAACCGAATATACAAAATTCAAGTTAGGTCTATAAGTATACAGATAAATACTAGACATCAGCCATGTATTAGAAAGAAGTTTTGATCTGTGGCTGCATTAAAATACAGGAAGTGCTGACCCAGACCACAAGCACTGATATGTGTTCTGTTCCATGGTAGAGACTCATAGTTCATAGCCTCTGTGACCATTCATGTTCATGCATCAGCATCAGTCAGGTGACTTCAAGGGATATTTTTCTTAATACTGAAAAGAAAAAAAACCTTTGAGAATTATTTAACTTTTTCATAACTAAGAGTAGGTTGAGGGTTATCTTTTTAACCACACAGTCACATATCTTTGAATTCTATGCTTTTGTGAGTGGAGAGAAAAAGATGATGGTGTTACAGTTGGGCCTTGAACTTGGCTGTACTTGGGAACCTAGAGATCATCTAGAATGAGCTTGGGCAGGGCCCATGCATAGGCAAATGTGGGGAGGTTAAGGCAAGCAGAACAATTTTTTAAATTGATTTTTTAAAAAAAATAAAGGACAGCAGAATGCATTACAATTCTTATTACATGTATACAGCACATTTTTTCATATCTCTGGTTGTATATAAAGTATGTTGACACCAATTCATGTCTTCATACATGTACTTTGAATAATGATGTTCATCACATTCCACCATCCTTGCTAATCCCCTGCCCCCTCCCTTTCCTTTCCACCCCTCAAGCAGAGCAATTTTAACAGGAGGATATCTCCACACTTGGATGTGGTAGTTAGTAAAACTAGTATGGTGGATTGAGAGAAATACACTTTATCCTGAATTATTCTTAAAATTCCTACTAAAATAATTCATATTCTGTTTCTCTAAAGAACCAAATTTTATTGAATGTGATCTGTTGGTGTGTAGGAGGAAGAAGACAGAGCATCTGTGAGAAATTTTATTAGTACAGTCAATGTTCAATTATTAGTAATAATGGAAACGGAACCCACATGGCTATCTATCTCCATAGATAGCTTCTGAAGCATTTATATGTAGAATTTCCTTCATCCTTTCAGGACCTAAGCTTTTACTTGTATTTTTAATAAGTACAAAAACTTATTTATGCTACATCTTTGCTTTCTATTTGATGAAAGGACTGAAAAGGACAGGTAGAAATCTCATTCCTTAAACCCAGTAATTGTAAATGTTGGTCACTAATAAAGTAAAATTCTTGCCTTAGCTCATGAATCTTGTTACATTTATCTATGATGTTTGCTGTAACATTATAGCTTTGGACTTTGTAAGCTTCTTGGTACTTATACAAAATTTTAATATAATTCTCCACAATATTTTGCCTGCAATCTAATGAAGTTTCCACTAATCATGTATAGTTTATAGCTTGTAGGACAAGGAATTAGTTATCACCTACCTAGTTTTGACTCTGAGAGTAAAAAGAGTGAAACATTTGGAGTGAACATGCAGGAATAAGCAGGGCTAGAATTCTTCTCCATAATTACCCTTTTGTGGTTGTTTTGACCACAGTCTTTTCTCCTCTTGAATGTATTACTTTATAATGAGCTTTTAGTAAAGATAATGATACATTAATGAGCTTCAGTCTTCTGACAAGCCAATCATCAAAGACAGATGGAAGTAACAAACTTAATCTTTCTTATGGGATTAGATTGTTATTTTTGTTTTCTAAAAAGACCAGCTCATTCCATAATTTGCACAGTAATTCTAGTTCATGCATAACTGTGAATAAATCAAATAGCAGAGATTTGCGACTAAACATTTTGTAGATAGGTTTTGTTTTCTAGAGCTTAATCATTTTTCATATTACAAAACAAACACATCTTTATTATAGAATTTCTAGAGAGTCAAACAGGTCACATTCCTTAGGAAGCACATGCACATTCCCTTTAGTGATAGAGCATATATGGGAAGGCTTCATGCAAGACCCTGTCCTAACCCCACTATCATCCCAGCTTCCAGATTTCCTAGTGTTGGGATTAACAACCAACTTCAGAGAGAATTGTAGTTTTTTTTTAAACCCTTCAGCTAACATAATCTGCTTCTGTTGGTTCACATAAGAATCTGTTAAAACATAAGATTTGTTTTTTTATCAGATTGTTTCTGTGTGATGTAGAGACCAAATGGCTGAATTGGAGCCAAACACGGTCAGGTGTGGACCCTCGCATGTCCAGCTCATGTGTTTGTCCCTGACTGTGGTCTGTTTCCCAGCCTATTCTCTGAAGCTCAGTGCAAGCCTGATTTCACAAACAAAGCATGGCTCAGGTTCCATGGCCACTGGTGTGGAGAAAATACAGGATAATTTTCCTTAAAAGGTAGCTGCATATGAGTTAGATATAAAATATTTACCAACTCCCATAATCAGCCCAATCAGAACAAAAGAAGATAATAGATAACAGAAAAAAAAATGAATCAAACCCGAAACTATCACTTTTAACATTTGACACATTTTTGGTTATCTTCTTGTTTATAGATATTTTTTCCATAATTAAAAGCATAAAATATATAAGATCTTTAATTTTTTACATTGTAATTTTAATGTCAAAGACTTCATAAACATAATCTGTTATTGAAAAATAATCCAGTGCATAATGTACTAAAATTTACATAACCAATCTCTCCTTACCAGTATATTTATATTATTTCCAATTTTATTTTTGCATCAGGGTCCCAAAGACCCCCTTCAGCTTTAGTGACATGCTAGAACTCATAGAACTCCACATGTCGTTACACACTTGGATAAGATTTATTACAATGAAATTAAAAAACACACACAAAAACACTTCAACAACAACAACAAAAACAAAGCAAAATCAGGAAAGGGAAAAGGCACATGAGATGAAGTACAGAGGAAGGAATGCTCAAGCTTCCAACTGTCCTCTCCAGGTGGAGTCACGCAGGATGCATCTAATTCCTTTAGCAGTGAATCATGACGACATACGTGAAATGTTGTATTCCTGGGAAGCTCATCAGATAAGCAGCACCCACAATTTTTATTGGGGCCTGGTCACACAGGCATCTTCTGCCTAGCATGTACCAACATTTCAGATTTCTGGAAGGAAAGCAGGTGTTTAGTGTGAGCCATACTGCTCGCATAATCTAGGTGTAGTAAAATACCCTTTTCATTCAAAGAAAATTTATATCAGTGTGGGGATATGTTTACCAGCTTTGTTCCCCCAGTTCTCACCACAGGTCAACTTGCAAAAAAAGATCTGCTAAGATTAGCAATCTCAGGCTTGCTGTGGTAACTCCTTTCTGCATAATTATTAAAAATAATGATATAATAAACATGTTTGTTTATCTTCAGTCGTATTTCAGATGTTACCCTTCTGAAAGATTACTAGACATTTGTATTACATTCTTAAAATGTGTAACATGTATATGATCATTTAAAAGATTTTTATTTTCTGACAAATAGGTGAGATCCATGTGGCCCAAATATTAATATATAATAAATTTGGAAGAATTTGATTTTTTAAAAAATTTAGAATTACATGAGACAAACAAAAGACTAGTCAATGATTGCTTTCAGTGGGGAAGGGGGTAAATTATCAACCAATGTTTACTTTTCTCTTTGTCTTATTTTGCCTAGAAAACAGTGAGTTCACCTTCACCTGTAAAACAAGCATGCATCATCTAGGTCACTTTAAAATTCGTCTGTTCAAAAAATCGTTTAGTTCATGTTCTGTCCCAGGCATCATGGTTGTGCTGGACGCACGCAGCCTGGGCCCTGGAGTTTGCAGTTTGTCATCAGGATGAGCTGACATCGTGTCTCCTGGCAAAGATGACACTAAGCTGCCCTCCAAGAGGCGTCTCCAGATTACAAATTCAGATAGCTGCCCCTCAGTGCAGGAGTTGATCTGTGATGGACCTGGTAGCTGGGCTCCTGATTTTCTTATCTTTACCTCCTATGCCAAGACCAAAAAGTTTTCTAATGATGCTGACATTGATACCACTGGTTACCAGTTACCGTGATGAGTCCTACTTCCTCCAGTGTTGAAGTATAACACCAGAGAAGCACATGGAGACCACCATAGAGTAGAAAGTAAGAAGCTTTATTAAAAAGGATAGTACAAGAGACTTCTCCTGGGTGTGGAGAAGGGGACCCAAAGGCAGATCCATGGGATGAGGAAGTCCCTTGGCTTTTGTATGTCTAAAGTTTCCCTTGTTCTCCTGCATTCTTCTCCCTTATCTTGTTCATTTCCCCTCATCCTGCAGAGTGACTGGGGGATGTCAGTAGAATGGCCAGGGGGTGAGCAGGTGGGCTGGAAGGGTCTAGGTGGAGTGCTAGGCAGGAAGGGAGCCTCTGCCCAGGCAGCTTTGATTAGTACCTCCCCATCTGCTCAGGGGTTGCTTAATTAACAACCTTTTTGGGAGGGGGAGCTGCTTTACAAGTACAAATGTCCTCTTTAGAAAACAGAAAAATATAGGTCTCCATGTTAATGCCTCTCTAGAGGCTCACAACCCAAAAGTTCTGGGTTGCTTTCTCCAGACCTCGCTGTTGTTTATTTTATTTAACCTAATTTTGCCTGGTTTTACCCCAAGTTGCATAATTTATCTTTAATGTATTTCAAGCTGTACTTAGTTATAAATAATTACAGAACTTTTGTAAAATACAGAACACTATCATAAACACACAAGAATCATCTAGGAGTCTATTATCTAGGGATAATCATTGGGAAATTTTTGTGTGTTTTCCTACCATCTCTTTTCCAGGTATATTTTTGTCAGTTAAATCACGCAGTATCACAGGAATGCTTAGGTGGTTCCCATAATATAATGAGGAGCTTTGGGAAGGGCAATGTCATGAGGGGGTCATTTTTAAGTTCTCTGAAAAAGAAACTAGCCATTTATTATGTGTTTTATTTCAATGTTTAGCCATTGTAAATGCAGGACAGTACACACTGGTATTGTTATTTTGTATCATAGAACAAGATCCCATTTGACAGTTCATTTCAGATTTACTCTGAATGAGTTCAAGTTTATACTGCAGGAAGAAAATGGTTAGGATCCAGGGAAACTATAGTATGCAGAGAAGAAACTATGAGTTAGAGCCAGGCAGCACCAAGTTTTAAGTCCAAGCTGTAAAATCACACGACTACACTGGATCCTATAAGAACTGGATGCATTAACTCGTTATGGGAAGAACTGCTGGTACTCTCACACCATAGTTCTTAAAATTCCCTTATTCTTAATTTTGTTTCATGTGTTGGTTTTCAGACAAATATGCGTTTATTCAAATAAAAGTCTTGATTTTCTGAGCAGATTTCAGATTATTGATATGTTTGAGAACTTTTATTCTTGGCCTTTATACACTGAAGAAAATTTAGTTGTGAAATTTCTGTTTCATAACTTCTTTTTCCTGAAAATTCTGTTGGTGATTGTCTATTGTTGGTTCTTCTGTTGTTTCACAAAAGAAATTTGGGAATATCTGAGCTTTACACCTATATAAATGTTTTTTTTTTCTTGAATATGCCTGAATTATTCTTTATTCATATAATTTGTTTTATTCCTGTAATTTTGTAGTATATAATTGCATACTTTTTATTAATTCCCCCAAGTTAATAAACCCCAATTGCTACAAGATTCAGATCAATTTTGAAACTCTAGAAGTCATTACCTAATGTGTTTTCATTTCTAGTTGTTCTGATTCCATCTTCTGTGATGCATATGATTCTTTTCATAGACATTTATTTTTTTGTCTTCTTTAATCTAGAATCTTCTCTTTCATAATTTTTTCTTTGGATGCCTTTCTTCTGCATTCCAGGAGTGCTTGCCAAATCCAGTCATTTGGTATTTTGCACTGTCATTCACACTCCTACTAACTCTGACGCAGATTTTAATTTTGCCATTACATTTTGTTTTCTTTGTATGTCCTATCTTTTTAAAAATGCTCATTTCCACTTTCACTTACCTTACAATTATTATTATCTTTAAAAGTCTTAGTTTATTAACTCCTATGGCTTGGCTTGTTATAGTGAGAATGTCAAACATTTTTCATAATTTTCCCCTGGTTTCAGCATAATATTTTTAGATTTATATTCTTTTACTAGAATTTTAGGTGGTAGACTCTATTAGTTTCCTGTTGTTGCTGTAACAAGTCATTACACAGTTGTAAAATAAACATCATCCAATTTAAAGTGGGAATAACAGTCTCAGGTTTGCTATGTTGTCATATTCATTCATACATACATTATATATATATATTTACATTGCATTTACAATGGCTATATATATATATATATATATATATATATATATATATATATATTTCTTTTTTTCTGTTTATAACAGCCCATGTATTATCCCTCATAGTTCAGGAGGCCAGATGTCTGAAATCAACTTCACTGGACTAAGTCAAGGTATCCTCAGGACTGTCCATTCTTGAATCTGTAGGGAAGAATATTTTCTTCCCTTCTGGACACCTCTTGTATTCCTTGGCTCATAACCCTGTCTTTACATCACCCTAATCTATTACTTCCATCAAAACATTTCCTTCTCTTCTTCTGTATTCAGATCTTAAGCCACTGTATTATAACAACACTTGTGATTTTATGTAGGACTGACCAGGATAATACTGGATAATAATTCCTTCTTTGGATTCTTGATTTAATCACATTTGAAAAGTCTCTTGTGCCACATAAGCTAATACATAAAGGTTCTACCATTAGGAAATTAAATACCTTTGAAGCTATTGTCCAGTCAACCACAGGGCTCTTTGTCCTTGTGTCTTAGTCAGTAGACATCAAATTCATATATACCTGGGTTCCCACACCCCTCACCCACCGTCGGAACTTGGGCAAGTGATTTAATACATTTGTTCCTCTCCAAAATGGGGACATCATTAGCATTCTCCTCTTAGGGTTGTTGTGCAGATTGAATCAGGTAATGTTTATAAGGGGTTTAACAATCTCAGCTTTGAAAACATGTTAACTAGCATCAATGTAGTTAAAATAGGCTGCTGTTTGTTTACTCTTCCCTGAAGAAAAGCAATAACTCTATGTAAAGTCAGTGATTGTGAATAGAACATGAGGATTTTTCTCAGCTTTGCTCCATGTTTGCTCTGATATGCCGATTAACCTTTTCTAGTTCTATCTTGATGAACAGATGTCAGTGCTTCTTTCTCTGCCTGATTCCCAGTAATCTGCAGATAACCATTTGGAACATTTAGCTCTGCTGAAGTGGGACCTTCCTCACTCCTTCATTCTTTTATTACTTTAGTTATTTAGCACATGAGTAATTATAATCCACATTATATATTATCATGGAGACCTGCCAGTCCAGCCTTTGCATAGAACTCTTTCGCTACAAGGGGACTATATTGCTTCTTCTGAGTTAGGATCACTTTCTTTTTACAATTGTTGTCTTGGAGTTGTGGGGTCCGAGTGGAATATGACAGGAGTGGGAAGTGAGAGGGAAGCAGTACTCCCTGTTGTAGAGAAATGGTTTTGGGTTATTTTTTATTTATTTTTTGTTTAACTTTTTCCTCAGGAGGTATCAAGCTCTTCTGACCATTTTTCAGATTGGGAGAGGACATTATATTACTATGTAAAGGTCATTGATAGCTTTCCTCAGTTCTCTTCCATTATCCCAATTAAAGGAAATTTGCTCCTTATCTGCAAATTGGTGAATGATTGATGTTTGTGACCTTGAGATTTTTAACATTACCTTTATCATTGTAGTATCATTGGGGGTATCAAAGGGGCTGCCTCACAGGTGAAGGTAACAAGCTCTTTAAAATCAGAAATCATTATTCTTTTTATTTGTTTGTTTGTTTTTGGTACTGGGGATTGAACCCAGGGGCACTTTACCATTGAGCTGTATCCCAAGCCCTTTATATTTTTTATTTTGAGACAGAATTTCACTAAGTTGTTTAGGGCCTACCTAAGTTGCTGAAGACTGTCTTTGAATTTGGGATCCTCCTGCAACAGCCTCCTAAGCTGCTAGGAATACATGCATGAGCCACCTGACCTGGCTCAGAAATTATTATTTTTTTGAAAATTTTTTATTCACTTTAGCTTGGAAGAATCTGCTGAATTTCTTCAAATACTTTGAAATTCAGAAAGAAAGAATGTATCAATCATGCTGCTGTTCTGTATTATATTCTTTCGTATCAGAATGAAATTTCCATATATTTTTCTAATTCATGTAAAGGTTACCCTGCTTCCTAGAATTCCATCTAGTGATATTCATCTACTAGTCCTATCAGCCCAAAAAGTTTTATGTTTTATTTGTTGTCTGTCAGTACACACTTAAATAAAAGTGTTAAGTAGAACATAGAACAAAAAGGTTAACCATATTTCTCAGATGTTTTATAACATAGGAAAAGAAACTATATTAATTCATGGTATTCAGTAGCTATACATAAATCATCTGTTGAAGCAGAACATGGTGCTCTGAAGTATGATGCCTTGGCATGGGAGCATTTTGAGTTGGAGAAGTCTGGGAGGCCTGCAGAAGCAGGAGGGTCTCTCTGAGCTTCCTCTGTTCCCCTTTTCTCACTTAAAGGGGGTCATCGAAACTAGAATTCCTCTCCTTTAAAACAAGCCATAGAACTTAGGATGCTCACCTTCTGAGCCCCTCCCTTCTCCCATAGAGACCTTCATATAGCAGGTGTCCTGTCCCATTCTTGAAGGACAAGAGCAAGTGTCCTGTCCCACACTGAAGAAACAGGCCTACTGTCTCCCACCCCCAGTCTCTTCCATTAGGTCACATCCCTTCTTTATCCAATCATACTTCTACATGTCTATCCAATTCTTCATCACACTGAGACTTCAGAATACACATTTTCCCTGGGCCCATAAAACTCTGAAAAATTAACTTTTCATGCTTTCCCTTTATTAATCAGCCTTATGGGAGTGTCAACCATAAATCCATGAATCTTGTAATGGATGAGAAAACTGTATTACTTTTTCTCCCTTACAAATCTTGGTTTTGGCTAAATTCTTTTGGAAACAACTCATTATTTAACAACAACAACAAAAAGATTGTTTAAGTAATTTTAGGATATATACTTTGTTCATTTTTATACTAGAAATTAACTCCTGTGGATTGATGTAAACGGGCATTTCAGTCATTTATTCTAAAATTTGAACTAATATGGCAGATGGAATTATCTAACCAAGCAAGCTTCTGAGGTCTGATTATTCAAATGATTAAGATGCTATTTGTCAACTCTAGTTTACCATCCCTTTTAATTATATAGAGAATCAAACTAAGATCTGCTAATTCTGTCTCCTAACTATTAATTGTTTGTAATTACCTACAGATTAAAACGGCATGTGCAATTAACTCAAAGAATTAATTGATACAAAGGAATTGCAAAAAAAGAAATAGAATGAGCTTGGCATGAATAAGGCTCTGGGGACCCCGAACCACTGAATCCAGTGGTGGTTTTGATTCTGTTGGGTCCTAATCAAGATATATTGCATTTTCTTTGGGGACTTCCCCAGCTTTTCCTCCAAGAAGTTGTGAACTATTTCTTAAGAGCATTTGGTTTCTTGGTGGACAGTATATTTGAAGTTTGAATGGCTATTGTTTTTTGCTAATGTCTAGATGAACAAATCTATCATTTGCAACATGGAGGAAATGTGTGTCACTATAAAAATTCCAGAGTGGTGAATGTTTTAATGGGCAAATAATTTTTCTTTGGTTCCTTTCTTCTTTCTCTTCTTTCCTCATGCCCTGGCAGTACTGCCTGTAGTATATGCAGTCTTATCAGTTTTCTGCGAGTGATTTGAATAATTTAGGTTTCTAAAATAACTATGCTTATTAGGTTATTTGAAATATCTCCCACCTGTGTGAATAATGGGCACATTGTGAACTACATAAATTTGAATAAAAATAGAGAATAAAATAAAAAGTTACCTCCAACTGAAAGGTTATTTAGAAATCATTATCATTATAAATATCAAGATGATTCTAGATAGTGAGGGGAGATGGCCTGATGAAAAATATTTGATTCTGGAAAAGAAGTAGATTTTTTAAAGCCCGTTTTGAAGATTTTCCTGTTCCTTCATGCAATTGTCATTTGCATTGTATGAGGCCTTTCACTTACACTTTTGCTGGTTGGCCTTTCAATCAATGCCAAATCAGGGCTGGGATCCAGGAACACCCATAGACATGCTTGGGGCACAGCATTCCATTCAGTTTTGTAGGGAATACAAAGCAAGTAAAAGACTTTTAATTAAATCTCGATATGACAAGGAGATATGTGGAAGACAGCAAAATAACATGAACTTGTGTTATAATATATTTTTAAAAAGAGAATCTAAAATAGTATTAAGGAAATGCAAAGTCAGGAAGACTTCAGTGTGAGTAGTAAAAAAAGTCAACATTTCTTTTTTTTCAAACTTTCAAGAATAGCTGCTATTTAATGAACTCCTTGTTAAACTGATGTAACCGTTTTGGTTTCTTTCCAAATTTTGATATTGCAGTTTCCCACATATTTAAATCTCAGAGCATTTTATTCTGTCCTGCTGGCTGATAACTGGGATTACTCATAAGATTTCTTATTTTTTCCACCTATCCCTTTGTAGCCTGCTCCTGTGTACACACACACACACACACACACACACACACTAGAATTCAGAATTTTTATTTCTCCGTGGCTTTATCTGTGAAGATTGTTGACTCAGGGAAGGGTTTGTGAAGACTTAGTCTGATACATGACTTTGGTTGTCTTCAAACTATCAGCTTATAACTTTTGAATGACTTTGTGGAATAAACCGGAATTTGTTGCATGTCACCTTGTGTGCCTGGCTTCTGAGGAAGAATCATTAGCATACATCAGCGTGTGAATGATTACCTTGAGGATTTTAGTGGAGGCTTTACTGCTTCCTGAAGTGGAAAAGTTATAGCTATATTTTCTAGTGTGATACCTATAGACTGGAGAAAATAATGCCTGGCCTTCTCGGCTGCATGAGTCTGTTTTGTGGGTAAACAAGATAAAATATTTGAAAATGCTCTGGGCTCTCTTGTAGAAATAAGTTATATAGTTTTTAGTTTCATACTGGGCTTGGCTTTTTAGCGATCAGAAAGATTCCCCTATTTGCCTGTGAGATTTAACCTCTTTGGAGCAATTCTTATTCCCCAGTGTTTATTTACATAGCTACTCAGATTACTAATGAGTCAGAAACACAAAACCACTCCAAGTCAGATATTGTCCTCACCCCAACAGAGTTTCAGAATTAAAAAGGAGATTGGAAAGTGTATTGTGGTTATCTGAAAATACGTGAGATCACTTATTGTAGAAGTTCATTAAGGGAAGTAGGGAGATCAGGAATACTGCTTGGGAGCTGGAGAAGGCTTTGAATGAGTCAAAAAAGTTTCATGAAAAATGTGAGGGCTGTAGACCTCTAATAAACTCCAGTGTTTTCCCTTCATATTCCCGTAGTCTCTTGAAGGTTCCCAATTGTAAAGTGCATGTTCTTTCCCTTGATGGCATCTTCATAGATACTAATATTCTCAGGTTTTCTGCAAGTTCCTTGTTATGAAAGAATTTCACTTACTTTGAGTTGTGTTTGAAATATATGATTTACTGTGTTACTTTTCTAGAGATTTTGCCTTTTTTGATAGAGGACAGGGACTCTTGAGTGAATGGAAACAGTATATAGAAAATCAAAATGTCTTAGGATGTGTATTTACTAGGATGTCTCTGAGTTAACATGGACTCTTTTATTATTTCATGTTATGTCTTTGCCTCCCTAAACAACACTCAACATAAGATCCATTAAATGAATAAAAGCAATCAAGTGAGATAATTACTTTTGAGTGGTCTCTAAATTTCTACAAAATTTAAGCAGTCCATGTGTAACTATTAAATTGAAAGTTTTGGGAAAGAATATATGTCGATGATTAAATATTAAAAGGAAGATTGGAAATGTGAAAATAGTTTAATTCATTTGTAAAGCAGTATTAAACTCATTTTTGCCTTTTAAAAATTTTAGTATTTCTTAGAAATAAATGGACAACTAAATCTCCCCATTGCTAAAAAATAATAATTAAAAAAAAAAGGTTACTAAAGAAATCCCACCAAACAACTTCCAGGAGACGGAAGAAATCTGTGGGTATCTGCTGGCTGACTTTTGCTCTTTCAAGTTATTTACCTTAAACGTGTTTAATAATTTCATTTACTTTGCAGTTTCATAACTTGTGCCTTCACAGTAATTCCAAATTCTCTTTTAAAGTACTTACATAACAGAGAACTTTTCATTCTATATTTATAAGTGCTATTCACAAATAAGATTTTGCTTTAAGCCTTTTTTTAAAAAATCAATATTTTTGAAGAGGAATGAAGAGAATGGACCTATTACTTTTCTCCTGGGCACACTGCATGCAATAAAAACATGAGAGCTTTACTCTGTGAAGGAGCCAATTAATTGAAACCTCTCTATGCAATGCTGTCCCTTCTTCATCTCTCCCATTAGATGACAAGGTGTGATTTGAACACAGAATAGTGAGCCCATAAGGATGATTTGCTTTCCTCTTTGTAACATTAAGCAGTATGATCAGTCTGTGCTTTTTCTAGATAAATATTGTTAACCTACATGGATTCACCTAACAGGCAAAACAGTGTATGATTGGAGAGGAGTTGTGACTACAAAGTCTTTACAGTTTCCTCAAGAGCCTGATAAGAGTCTCTCTGGACCATCAGCAGTATTTCGGGGCTATTTCACTGTAAGTGTTTATAAAACTGGATGTAGAGTTGAGTTATCATTTTCCCCTCATCAAATTGTTGAGTTAATCTTGATGAGTATTTATTATGGAGCTATTTTATTCCTAAGATAATTTCTCTGTTGAAATTAATGCTGTTATTGTGTTTTGTATAAATCTTAATTCATTTATAGATGCACATATAATTTCTTATATGGCAAGCACTAGTGATCAAAGTGATCATCACATGACTTGCCCCAAATGTAATAGTTCATCAACTAGTTTTTTTTCTTTATTATTTTTATTGATAATGGTTGTTGAATTTTTTTAATGTGTTTATTTATTTTGTTTAGGTAAATATGACAGCAGAATGTATTTGATTCATTGGACACAATTGTAGCACAACTTTTCATTTCTCTAGTTGTGCAGTAACTAGTTTTGTTTTGGTATATAGACTATCACAAAAGTATCATGGAAGCCAATGGAGAAAGAAGACATTCTGCTAACCGCATGATAATTGAAGGATTATTTTAAAAATTCCTAAAGTAATTCACGACCACTTACTAATGATTTTTGGAATGTGGATTCTAATCTAGGACATGGGAACCTGTGACCTGAATGTGGGGGCTTCATTTAAGTTCATCTGTTCACTACGGCAAGTTCTAAGATGTCACTATGCAAATATTAAGAGAAATTCATGTGAATCAGACATCTTTATCAACAATTTCTTCTTTTCAACATTTTTTAGTTGTTGATGGGCCTTTATTTTTATTTATTTATATGCAGTATGGAGAATCAAACCAGTGCCTCACACATGCTCTACCACTGCACCACAACCCAGGCCACATCAACAATTTCTTAAAAAGACCTTAAAATAGCATTTTTATAACATGTCCTCTTATATTATCTGCATATATGTTTGGGTTTCTTACATCTCCCACATGTTCTATTCTGTGTATGAATTTGTCTCATCCCTTATCTTTTTCTGTTCATAAAACTGTTTTTTTTAATTGACTTGCCATTTGTTGCCATAATAAATTGCTACCCATTGGGCTGATTAAACAAAAACAACAAAATTTTCTGACAGATCTGGATGCCGGAAGTCCAAGATAAGGTGCTGGCAGGGTTGGCTCTCCTGAGATCTCTCTCGTTGGCTTGTAGACAGCTGCCTTCTCACTGTGTCCTGTGTGGCCTTTCCTGTCACTATGTCCTGTGTGGCCCTTCCTCTGTGAGCCTGCATCCCTGGTGTCTCTCACTCATAAGGACATTGGTCATACTGGGTTAGAGCCCCATCCTTATGACTTTATTTAACCCGAATTAGTTCCTTAAAGGCCTTTTTTCCAAATATGGTCACGTTGAGAATTAGAACTTTACTGTATGAATTTTTGGAGGATACACTTTGATCCCTAACACATTAGACAAATTAAATATATTTAAAAATTCCCCTATTCCGTAGTTCTTAATATGTCATGTTAAAATATAAAAGTTGAATTTTATATTTTTCTTGTGCAACCACTACTTTAAAATTATGTCATTAATTAGCTTATTTTTCTAAATTATTTCTACATCAAATTTATTAAAACTAAATTTTACAACCTCATTTAGATAAGGAAATTATATGAACATTGTATTTCCTGAAATGTTAATAGTCATTGTGATTCACTATTTTGGAACATATTTATTAATCCTCTGTTTTTAGAACATACTTGTTAATCACAATGTCTGTCTGTTGTCATTGGCTAATGGAATATATATTTGTAATGTGTGCATATTCTTACCAAAAGTAATATCCATAGAAAACTGTTTACATTCTAGGGAAGTTGAAACAATGAATGAACCTCAGCTTCTAACTTCCCTGCCCTGATTTAGAAAGTGCTCCAGTTGCGTGGAGAAGTTCATGAATCATTTTGTGAGGAATATTTCCGCCAAGGGTATACTTGATAGTGGAAAATCCCAAATGCAAGACTTAAGAGTGTTTATTCATTGCTGAATGAAAAGGGAAACTAGGAGATAAGAGACTGCTGACCCTGGCTTTGACCCAGTACGTAGGATTTTGGGATAGTGCACCTGTCTACAGTGTTGGAGGTATACAAGAGTGGAGCTCCGAGGAGCAATAATGGGCCTTTAGTATTGAGTCTAGTTAGAGGTAATTCAGGTTGTATCTTACCTTTTGTACCAAGTATTTGTGCATGGGTATGGCGAATTAATAAGAGGCATGAGATTCAGTCTTTCAATTTTGTTTGTACTGCTCCCTGCATTTGCATTTTCACCATTAGTCTAAATAAATGGCTTCTTTCAGTGAGTATCCCCCTTTACTTATCCTTTAAAATCTGGCACTCCCAGAAGGGGTCAAACATCAGGTTCTAAATTGTGTGTGTATGTTTCACTTTTTAGATAATGAAAGTTATAAAAATATTTAAAACTTAAATTGAAATAAGTAAAATAAACAGAGCATTAAAATTTACTGTTTTAACTCTTCTTAAGTATGCAGTTCAGTGGTATTAACCTCACCCACATCACTATGTAACTGTCACTACCATCCATCTCCTGAAGTTTTCATCTTTCAAACTAAAACTCCATACCTGTTAAACACTCATTCTCTATTAATCTCTCCCCTGATCTCCTGGCAGCCACCATTCTACTTTCTGTTTTTATGAAATTGACTACTCTTGGTATCTCAAGTAAGCAGAATGATATTTGTTCTTTTGTGACTGGTTATTCTCACTTAGTAGAATGTCATACAGGTTCCTTCAGGTGTATCCTGTCAGAACTAACTTCCTGTTTAATGCTGAATAATATTGCATTTTTGGTATATACTCCATTTCATTTACCCACTCCTCCATCAGTGGACATGTGGGTTTCTTCCACCCTTTTAGTATTTTGAAGAATGCTGCCATGAACATGAGTTGTGAAAGTATTGAGTCTCTGCTTTCACATCTGGTGGGTTTGTACCCAGAATTAGCATTTGGGGTCATAGGCTATTTCTCTATTTAATATGTGGGGAAGCATACTGTTTTCTATAGTGGCTACACCATTTTATATTCCTATTAGCATTGCTCAAGGGTTCTGGCCTCTCCGCATCCTCACAAACACTTGTTGAATCTTCCTGTGTTTTATATCCTAATGTGTGTGAAGTACTAAGTCTTCCTGATCGGAGTTTATCAGTTCAGAACACAGGTAATGGGAAAGCTGAGAATAGTGAAACCTGCATTGTTAAAAGGCAAGTGGGAACAAGGATTCAGGAAACTCAGTCTTTTATTGGAAGAAAGATAAATATAACACATTCTGCTTTGAAACATGCTTTATAGTTCAGCTATTTATATCAAAACCTTAATTTGCTCAAATAAGAAAACTACTATGAATATATCTTCTTTGGGCAAAGGAATACTAGCCCTTTTATGCCTGAAGTGTTTTTTAAAGTATACTTGGTATCCTTGTTTTTTTTAGTTCTAATTAAATAATAATTCAATAGTACTACATGTCTTTGTGTTTTAAAGTTCCATTTCTCCAACCACAGGCTTATTGTGTTAGAACTTCCAATTATTTTAAGCAACTGTACATATGAAGTTTAAAAAAACAAATCCAAGCATCCTGAAGAAATAGTAACTAATGTTACATTTTATGGCCTCTGCAGTACTGAGATATTTATAGCATTAATTATCTTGAAAGATAATATTTATCTAAGGTAAATGAGACCTATGAATACAATACCTCATGCAACATAAAAATGTAATATTCCATTACAATCAGAAAGGAAAGGCCACCAGCTCCAACTTTCTTCGTGCAATTTCATGTCATAACTCTTCTTTAAAAAAAGGTTTACTAACTTTATGATAATGAATGAAGCAATCTTGGAACACACAGCCTGGAGGACTATAGTTGCAGCTAAAACAACAACAACAACTTTGTATTTGTCAATATTCTGAGATGGAAAAGTAATGCATTTATCAATATTCTTAAAAATTGGTTAAAGCCAATATTGAGAGAGACTTGTGTAAGTAGTTAATTTCTAGCTAATATTTGGAAACAGAGACGGGAATGAAATAGCTTATTCGTTAGTTGTCATAAGGCAAGTCTCTTCTCCAGGAGTGGCTAACAATGCTGCAGAGGCCATAGGGCTCAGGAAAGGGACTGTGCCATTTGGTGATACCCTAGAGTGAGAATGAGGTGAAAAGCAACCGGCCATCCAGGCACACATGCGTGTTGTGGCGATGACAGGGTGCAGGGGTGGCCAGGTGGAGGAAAAAAGAGTTCCAACAGTGCTGGGCTCAGAGATGCACACCTGTAATCCCAGCAGCCGGAGAGGCTGAGGCAGAAGAATCTTGAGTTTAAAATCAGCCTCAGCAATTTAGCAAGAACCTGAACAACTCCGTGAGACCCCATCTCTAAATAAAATATGAAAAGGGACTGGGGGTGTGGCTCAGTATTTAAGCGCCCCTGGGTTCCATCCCTGGTATAAAAGTTCCAGCAGCACAAAGAGGTGGGAAATGAGGTGCCTTAGGAATTGAGTGTTCAGTGTGTCCAAATCACAGACTGCAAGAGGAAAAGTGACAAGTGATGAAACTGAGATCAGCAAGGACCAATCATCAAGGGTTCCCACAGTGACTCTATGCCTTAGGACAGGAGGGAGCCATTCACTCACTTTAGCTTCTTAACCCTCAATTGAAAAAATTATTTGCCTAACCTTGATTCATGGAAATAGAAGATTACAAACAAATAGAACTTGGTCTCATAATTGGTTGATCATAAATTGTTTTTCTATTTCAAAGAGCACATTGTGGGCCTTCTGGACTTAAGGATTCCCAGTCTTCTCCCTCAACCTTCCAAGGATCAAGCTTAATGAAAGGGGAGGAGAAAAAAGCTTTGCTATTTATATTTTTTATTAAAATTAAAATACAGTTTCACCTCACACAAATAATAGTATTTTGTAGAAACATTTTTAAAGATGAGAAAAAAGTTTCAAATGTAACTTAAATTGTTCATATCAGGTTAATTTTAACCATAGAATGAGTTGCCTAGATTTTAACAAAAGAATTTTATCATTTTTTTTCTTTGGAGAATGTTCTTAAGCCATTTCAGTAAAAACAAGTATCATAAGAATCTAAGAATATCTTTTTCTTTTAACTTGAAAATTTCAAGTTATATATTTATTTTTTATAATGCTTTACCAAAGTGTACTATCAGAAGACTGAACAAAGTTGAAAGATTTTGTTACATAATGAAAAATAGTAAATACCCTTTTATTTTAAACATTTTCTCATTTCTTTCTCCCACATTACATTGTCTTAGCTCTGTTCTTTTTCTTTCCTCCTCAAAAACATTTGAAAAGGTATTGTTATTATTTTTATACTCTTGATTTTTCTCCACTATTGGATTATATTTGATAAAAGATGGTCAACTTCTGATATTTCAGTGAATTAGCACCAATCATCATAGCTACTAAATTTTGTCTATTGGTTCAAATGTTTTTCTAATTTTTAAAAATTATTTTAGTTAAACATTACTTTTTGAAAATACTGTGTAGGCATAGGACTAACTTAGGTCCTGAGTTAATGGTTAAGTAATTAAAAAAAATATATTTTGAACAGTATTCCAGCACTTTATTCTGACCTACTTTTAAAAATTTGTTTTGGTCCTCTAATAAGAAATAGTGATGTCTGGTGCTGTGTTTTATCATCAAACTTCAAATTTTAATTTTAAATGCATATTTCTTTTCCTATGAAGTCTCAAAGATTTTAATATTTATGAAATATTGGCAGATATTTACTTTGGAAAAATATATATTTAATTTACATAGTTGTTTCAGTGGTCATGTTGTCTTGTAACAGTATTAACTGGGCCCGAAGTGTATTTCTGTAACTATATTTATTTATTGTATTGAATCTTTCTTTCTAGGTTACCTTTCTTTCTATCATTCTAGTTAGGAAGATGCTTATTGGGGAAAATAAGGAATGTACTCCATGCAAAATTCCTTTAGCAGTAAATAGGTCAAGGCATGTATTCAACTGTTCTCGCAAAGTTTTAAGAGAGCACTCTTGGCAAATGTAAGACCTGAATTGTAGTATTACTTGGATTTACCAGTGTACCACCCTGTAGCCACATCAATATACCCACAGTAAATGATTTTCAAATGCAGAGAGTTAAGTAAACTAGGATAAATTTAAATTTGTACCTTGGGATCTATTTAATTTCTTAGAGAAAAAAATCTTAGTATGTGTTTTCCATTTCTTTTATTATGAAAGAAAATAAAATTTATTATTATTATTGGATTTTTACTTTTGGGAATTACTTCCCACCCTTTCTTTTTCTGTAGAAGCCAAAAGATTCAATCCAGTTCTCTCAGTCACATCTGCCCCTCTGTTCTAAGATGTCCTCAGGTGGGAGAGACACTAGAGGATCAGGAAGCCCACAAGCCTTAGTAATCATGTTGATAATAGTTCTAAGTAGCCAGTCAATGTGTTTCCAAAATCTAAGACATGAAACATGAAAAGCTGAGTTTAGAGAGCATTTGAACAGGTATTAGGTTAGGGAATGAACAGACTGTGTTTGCCCTAGGGACCCCTCACCCTCCTGGAAGTTAGGTACACTTGTTCTCCAGTGAAGGGAACATTAACTAAATTTCTTAAAAAGTAATGAAAGAGAACAAACTGTAAAAAGGCAGCCAAAAAAGGCAAACATCTGTTACTGAACATGTCTCACTTGACTTCCTTTTAATGTTCTTAGAATAAATTTATGAACTAGGGAAGGTTTAGCACTAATTAACTTGTTTTCATCAAACAAAGTGCATCAGACATGGATGTTGAATATGAATGAAAGCTCTAATAGTAATAATAAGTAGATATAGAAAGTGCTGATGGCCAGGGTTATAGCCACAGAATTTGGAAATTGTTATGACTGTTAATATTATGTTGAGTTGGATTGGCTGTAATTTGCTTTATTTAATGTTCAGAAAAATATTTTGAAAGTTGTGTATTCAAGGGATAGGAGTATGGGTCAGTAGTAGAATGCTTGCCTAGCTTGAGGGAGGCCCTGGGTTTGATTCCTGTTACCAGAATTTTTTTTTTAAAGGAGTATAAATCGTGTATGTTCATTAAACAATAGATGAATTAGGTGAAAGATTTTTATTTTTTATTTTTTTGGTTATGTACCTTTAGGCTAATGAGATGTTAACATGATTTGGAATAACAAATAGAATGCTACTCATTATGAAAAGTTTTGTATCACAAGCAGTAGCAATAGTAATAGTTGTAGTTTATTGTAGTTGTAGAGATCCATAAGCCTTTATTTGAACCAAAACTCTTGGGGCCACCCATTTTTAGGAATTCAGGAAATTTTGAATTTTGGAAGGGTAAAAAGGTAAGTAGATCTTCAATCAAACCTATAATCAAACCGGTTAATATCTGCAGTAAAGCATGTGAATATTCTCACTAAGTGTGAGATCTTGGCCTTGTGTAACTGATTCACTTCAGGTTTTGCCACCAAAATCGAGGTGAGTTGTTTTGCCTTCATATGTTTTAACAAAAAATGTCTTGGTTTTTAGTGCTTCTTAAATTTTAAAGTTTCAGATAAGGAACTGTGGACTTGTAGCAGAAGTAGTAATGACAGAAGTAGTTGAAATTGATGGAAGAGAATGGGGAAAGACAAGGGGACACACACAGCAAAATTAGTAAAAAGCATAGCCATGATGATATAATGGGAAGAGGAAAAGGGAGAAAGTATGGGTTTAGGGTTGTTGTATATATTTTCCCCTTATAATTGTTTTTTATTTTATTGATGAAAAAGACATATAGTCTGTTTGAAATGAACTTTTCTCCCCATTTCTCTTCTCCGGAATCAGTGACCATTCTCATTTTGTCAGGCAGCTCTCTTGCTGGTTTCTGTTTTTCCTCTTCCAGGGTCCTTCACACTCACTAGAAGGCCCCCTTTTGGATTACAGGTGAGGCATGTTGCAGTGGCTGCTTGGAAGGACCAAGTCTACAAATGCAAAGCATTTCCGAGTGTTTTGCAAACACTTAGGATTTAGGAGTTCCTACTAATGAAGAATAGGTCACAAATAGTGAGACCTGGTTAGAAATAAATGGGAGACCACACAGTGGTTGTCTTAGGAAATTTTCAAACAATGGAAATCATACCAGTAAGGAAATGTTTCAAGATCCAGGACTTGAGTCTTCAATGATTGATTCCTTTTCTGATTCAGTTTTATTCTTCAACCAAACATGCAGTATAACTTTTAACTTCTAATTAATTTCAAGTCTTTTTATGCTTCTTTATCTGTTATTATGCCTGTTACCACCTATTTATGACCATTCTCTAAAGCTTTTTAATGTTTGTTCTTTTTAATATGTTAAAATATTCTTTTTTTGTAAATTAAATTATGCTTGCATTATATATTGGGTTTTTTCCTTTCTTCTTCTTCTTTTTTTTTTTTTTTTTACCATTTGAGCAAGTTTTATTTTTGTCTAACCAGTGGCTCTGTCATGACAAAAAAGTATCATATGCTAACTATTTTTTAGTTGGTACAGATGTTGCTTATGTAGTATGATTAATCCCTGAAAGAATAAATATTTTAAAATATGACATCAAAATTATATCAATCATATCAAACTAAGCTACATCAGTTGTGTTTAACTAAAAAAATCCCATCCATGCGAATGACTGCAAAGCTTCAAAAAGCAAATGAACAAGACTGTGCTAGGAAACAGGCAATACATATATTTGGAAGAAAACTCAGATGAGCCTAAAGTAAGGAGAAAATCAACCATGTTTATTAAGATAATACTTTATAACCTTAGTTTTTCTTTCAAAAATATTTTCTGAACATCTTTCCATACTAGTATATTCTTTTGAACATTGAATCAATGTAGCATCATTTCATTAATGAATATAACTCATTGTTGTATATTTTGACAGTAGAACAATTTCTTAACAGAACATGGCATGCTATATTGTAATTAATTGTTTGGGGGCCATTCTTACTTTCTTTAAAGTAAATTCCTTGCAGTGGTATGTTTTTACACCCTTCTCCCTGCCACCTTTTTTTCCCCCCTTTTGTTATATGTCGTCAAAGTGCTATTTTTGGATTACAAAAATTTTTTTTAAAGATTTTCACTGCTTCTTCTACTAAAAATCAAAAGTACACAAAGAAAACACATAGCTATGACCAGTCAAAAGTAGATAACCATGCATGAAAAGGCTTGGGATAGTATGACTGGATTGCAGTTAGCAAGGGCTTGTTATAGTTTGGATGTGAGGTGTCCCCAAAAGCTCACACATAAGACAATGCAAGAAGGTTCAGAGGAGATATAATTGGTTATAAGAGTTTTAACCCAAATAGTGAATGAATCCCCTGGCAGGGATTAATTGAGTGGTAATTGAAGTGGTAGGGTGTGGCTGGTGGAGGTGGGAACTGGGGCGTGGCTTTGTGGTATATATTTGTATCTGGCAAGTGGAGACCTCTCTCTCTGCTTCTTTATCTCTATGTGAGCTGCCTCCCTCTGCCACACTCTTCCACCAAGATGTTCTGCTTCACCCAAGGAATGGAGCTGGCCTTCTGTGGACTAAGAGCTCTGAAATCATTGGCCTTAAATAAACTTTTTCTTCTCATGCAATTGTGTTGGTTGGGTCCTTTAGTCACAGCAGTGAAAAGGCTGACTAAAACAGGGCTTAATGAATTATAGATGTTAATAACTTTATTTACTACATCGTTACAGCATTCATTTGATTCTTTCTAAAAGACTTTATGATAGCTTATAAAATATGTACAACATGAATCTGTAAGCAAGAACATCAGGTGTTATGGAAAAGAGAATAGAAAAGAACAAATTAAGATTTAGTTAAAGTTCCTAATTTGGCATATTAGATGTTTGTAATAACTAGGCCACAAATTTAGCTGTGCACACTTCAACGGCTAATAAAAGAGGACACAGTGATTAGTCACTTGATTCAGAGTTTTTCCATGAAATAAAAGCAAACCAGAAAAGTTAACCATGTGAATGCTTATGAAGAAAGTACAGTAAAATAAATGTAATGAATGATGTGCTCAAAATATGCTTTCTCGAAATTCAGTAATATATGCTAAATATTGACCCTAATGTAATCACATAAAGCAGAATTTGGTGAAAACACCTTTATAGGGAAGTTTGGGGAATATGGATTGTTGTGGTGGAAGAGGAATGGAAACAATATCAGCTTGGTGTTCAGCTCCTGCTGGTTTAGTTTAATAGAATTTAGGATATCATGAGGAATGGGGAAATACCTTCTTGCCCTTCCTATTCCATGTATTGCTAGAATCAAACCCAGTGCCTCATATGTACTAGGCAAGGGCTTTACCACTGAGCCACAACTCCAGTGCTTGTATTAGATTTCTTTTTAAGTTGATTGTCACTTAGGCATTTTGTTTTCCCCTTTTACTTCATTTAGAGAAGCTCCAGTAATTTTGTGAGTCATTAGGACTTAATTATAATGGGATTCAGAACTGCTAATCAAATGCACTATGGTCAAAGACTGCCCCAATCTCCAAACTACATCCTGTCTCTGTTTAGAGGATTTTGATGGGGAATTTTATAGAACTGTGCTTCTCAAACTTGAATGTGCTCATAAATGCCTATGAATATTATTCTTAGATATGGATCCGATTCAGGACATATTTAGAGTTATATATCAATTTATTTAAACTGCCCAGAATAAGTGAAAACTATTATTAAAATACCTGAACATTTGTTAGAAATATAGAATTGCATGCCTCACCTCATCTATTGAATGAGAAATCTGCAGTGATTTATAAGCACATTAAAGTTTGAGAAGCTTTGTTTTAGATAATTCCCTATAACATTTTTGCTTTTAAATGAGCTTCTGATTATTTTTTTTCAGACAAAGTAGATATTGAAGTAGATATTCTATGATAAATTTAGTTACATGGTAGGATAAAACATGTATTTTCTATCCTAGTGGCTTGGGAAGTTGAGTCAGGAGGATTGTGAGTTCAAAGCCAGCCTTAGCAACAGTGAGATGCTTAGAAACTCAGTGAGACCCTGTCTCTAAATAAAATACAAAATAGTGCTGGGGATGTGGCTCAGTGGTCGAGTGCCCCTGAGTTCAATCCTTGGTACCAAAAAAAACCCAAGCATTTTCTTGTGAAAGTTGATTAGTGAGTATAACTGATCAAAAAAAAAAAAA
>NW_026000057.1:7396202-7417051 GCF_001458135.2 Marmota marmota marmota | reverse complement strand
AAAAAAATATATATATATATATATATATATATATATATAAACACTATCAAAAAATGAAATAGAGGGGCAGGGATTGTGGCAGAGCGCTTGCCTAGCATGCATGAGGCACTATGTTTGGGTCCTCAGCACCACATTAAAAAAAAAGGGGGGGGGCATTCTGCTCATCTAGAACTACACACACAAAAATTTAAAAATGAAATATAAGACTTCAGTTGTGGCTCAGTGGTAGTGTTTGCCTACCATGTGTGAGGCACTGGGTTCGGTCCTCAGTTCCACATAGAAATGAATAAATAAATAAATGGTATTGTGTCTGTCTACCTCTAGGGAAAAAATTAAAAGGAAATGAAATAGAATTGTAGTGAATGTCAAATTTGCCTGGGAAAATTTACATTATGAATAGAGTAGCATACTGAGTTTGAATCCCAGCTTTCTCCTACTTGTGTGATCAAAGTAAAGATACTAAATATTTCAATTTCCTCTGAAAAAAGTTGGAAGTAAGATATATACTATGAATAATCTTGGTGGAGATTGTAGATAACACACAGAATACCCACACTAGGCTCTAATTGTTAGTGATTATAAATTAGTTCTGTGTTGCAGCTTCAAATCACTCAGACAGTATATAA
Source organism: Marmota marmota marmota (assembly GCF_001458135.2). Classification (NCBI taxonomy): domain Eukaryota; kingdom Metazoa; phylum Chordata; class Mammalia; order Rodentia; family Sciuridae; genus Marmota; species Marmota marmota. Next base: position 7,416,425 of record NW_026000057.1, on the reverse strand, counting down.
ACCTCAGAGTAATCAAACTCACCATTTAGAATGACTTCACATTCCAATTCCAATTAATCTCAAAAAATACCCAAATGCCCAAGATGAAATTTAAATTCATTTTTTTTAAATATTACGCTGTTTATAGCTAAATTGTATGTGTGTGTGTGTGTATATATATATATATATATATATATACACACACACACACACACATACATACATACACACACACACACATCAGCTTCCACATCAGTATGTTCATAAGCATATCAAAGTGCACACAAATGATAAAATGAAAACTTATTTTTTCAACCTGTGCTTTAAAGTTTTAATTCCAGCTAGTAAAAAAAATAATTAGTCTCATGAATTTATAAATGCATGGAGTTTAAAACTGCAGAATAAAGTAACTCACAGCTGGCAGCAGCTGTTCCCTCACTTGGCATTCTTTTCAGAACACACGCAAACCACAGGAACAATTCAGAGCCATGGAGCCGCCTAGGAATTTTTGATACACCTGGGAAACTCAGAATCCACAAATCTTTCTTTTTATCAAAAGGTGAGGTGTTCATTTAAAGCTCAAGAAATATTCCTATCATATTATTTTAAATTTTTCTCTTCATCAATCATACACACACACACACACACACACACACACACACTTTTATATATACAAATACACATAAATAGTATAAAATAAAGGCCCACAAAGTTTAAGGAGTAGAAGAGTTTATGTCTTTTTCTTCTCTTCATATCCATTCTCCTTAATTTTATGTCAAATGTTCTTTTGCTTTTTCATTTAAATATATGTATATCCTTAATTAGTACTTTATTCAGTTTTTCTTGTTTTTTAACGTTATGTAAATGGAATCATAGTGTCTTCATTCTCTTTCTGCTTAACAATATATTTTTAAGAACTGTCAATCTGTGCTAACGTGGATGTGTGCCCCATGGTTCATTCATTTACCTCAGTATACAATACCCCATGGAATGAACACACTACAATTTAATTTTCATTTCTATTGCTAAGGGTAATTTGGCTTTTAAAAAATGTTCTCTTTTGAACAGCTATGCTATAAGCATTCTTCCACATGTCTCTGTGCAAGAGTTTCTCTAGGGCAAGCATTCCTAACATTAACAGGAACCTGCATCCTGATGCATCAAACATCCAGAATGGGCTAATGATAAGCCAGGATACTGACTCCTGCCTTCCTGAGGCCAGGTGGGCAGGGCCTGGGTGGTGGGAGCTTAGTAAGTATGGCTTGACTAAATAATTGTTTGCCTGTAGCAATAAGCAGCTCCACTGTTTCCTCCACCAAGGGCTCTTAATATCCCTAACCATGCAGTGGCTGTGTTGGCCAGAGGGCATATGGTAACTTCATCAGTCTATAGCAAGAAGTTTTCCACTCCCAGAAGCAGATTATGGAATCTGTATTGCTTCATACGCTTGAAAACACTCTCCAAGTTGCCACTTTTGCCAATATGGCAGATATAATATCATATTTGTTATGATTCTAGTAATACACATTTTGGTAATGACCAGAAAAGTTGAAGAGTTTTTCCTGGGTCAACATTATTTCTTTTTTGTTGTGCTTTAAAAAAAAAGTATTTGGGGGCATTTCTTCCATTTTATTTCGTGCTTTGTGTAACTTTCATTTTGTGCTTTTTTATTTTCCCCTTTCTTGCCTTTTGTTTCAAATTGATTGACTTATTTCCCTTTCTTATTCCTACCTCTTATTCTTTTTTTTAGAGAGAGAGAGAGAGAGAGAGAGAGAGAGAGAGAGAATTTTTTAATGTTTATTTTTTAGTTTTCGGTGGACACAACATCTTTATTTTATTTTTATGTGGTGCTGAGGATCGAATCCAGCGCCCCGCGCATGCCAGGCGAGCGGGCTACCACTTGAGCCACATCCCCAGCCCCACTACCTCTTATTCTAATTTTTCTTCCTACTAGTTGAGCATATGTATTCTTTTTACTTTTCATAAGTGCTCAATCTATTGATTTTAATGCATACATTTCAGTTAAAGTATCTTTACTTTCTTCCCTTCCCATACAAAAATGGTAGATTGTCTTAACCAGTAGAAGTTGTTTTTTTTTTCTCATTTTTTTAACTTTCACAAATTAGAAACAATTATTTTCTTAAATTGCATTGTTCAAGTTTACCAGTATCTTCACTATTTTTTTATTACATCTCAGACATGTAGGATGATTTTCTTTCTAAATCTACATCCTCCTGGAAGTACTTTAAGGAAGAATAAGTTGGCGGAAAACTTCAATTGATTGTCTACTTATTTTTTCTTCTTTTTCCCATACCTTCTTATCATATTTAAGTTATTTTTGTCTTCTGGCTGCCATAGCTGCTGAGAAAAAGCAGATATTTATCCAGTTAGCCCTCTTTTGTCTGTAGTAATGTATCTATCTATACTCTGCTTCAAAGGGCTTCTTTTCTCTGTTTTTCTTTTTCTTTTTTTTATAATGAAGTAAGTGTGCTTCTGTTTTTATTTATTCTGAATGGCTTTTGTCAGGCTACCTAAATGTGAAAATTCTTTGGAATTATTTCAGCAATTCCAAAATAAAAACAGAAACTCGCCTTTCTCTTCAAATGGTGTCTCTCTTCCATTATTTTCTTTTAAAACTCTAATTAAAACTCTTTATAAATTCTAGTTAAAAATATGTGCTTCTTCCAGTTACTTGTTATCGCCCTTTTCCTTTTTCCTCTTTCAGATCTGCCATCTTTCTCTCATTGCTTGGTCATGAATTTTTTCCTCTTTATCTTCTAGATTATTGTCTCTTTGTTATATGTGTCTATTCTTTTCTTTTGCTGTTCACTGAGCTTACAATTTCAATTATTATGGTTTTCATTTTTAGAATGCCTGCTCATTTTCCACATATGCTTGGTCAATTCTGATAATTTCTTGATTCCTTCAGTATATTTCTCTAATCATAGAAATGGAAGCTCATTCTTATATTCTGTTGATAATAATTACAGTGGATGCCATCTTTGAGGTTCTGAATGAATAGTTTGCTTTTTTTCTGGTTCCTTGATTTTATGTTTTCTCATACTCCTCTGATTTTTTAGCTCATTTTTCTTGGTATTTTATTGTGAGAATTTTTTGAAGCCTAGTTTTCAGCTTTCAACTTCATTCTGAAAATGATTGATACTTATTTTTTTTCCAGGTATTTTAGGGCAGTACTAACTTGGGATTCCCTGTTCTAAATTTTAGCCATTTTTGTGGAGGAGAGGGAGGTGATGCATTTCAGGTAAAAATGAATTGAGGCCCCAAATCCATGTAAGTTAAGTCTTGTCATTAGAAATTCCTAGATAATAATTTCTTGTCCTTTCCACCCAAAGCCAAGGCTTATATAGCATATGGTCCCACAGCCAAGCTCCGTCACTCTCATAGAAGTTTTTAAATCCTGATTTATGCTTTGAGGTTATTGTCCTCCCAGGTTTTATGAGAGATGTTCTTAGATCTTATACATCATTCAAACTAATAAATAAAGAAAAAAGGATACATAATGGAATACTATTCATCCATAAAAAGGAATGAAATCCTGTCATTTGTGACAACATGGATTGAATTGGAGATCACCAAGTTAACCAGAATAAAGCTAAGACACATATCATATGATCTCATTTATATATAGAATCTAAAAAACAAAATAAAACAAAACAGAAACAAAAAATGGATATTCTAGAAATAGTAGTATGGGTAGTTGGGGAGACTAGGGAGGTGGGAAGGATTGGTAGAGGTTGATCAGCAGGAAACAAGTCATAATTAGAGGTTCTGGTGAGTTATTGCATAGTTGGGTGAGTATAGATAAGGATAATATACTGTATATTTTAAAAAGTTAGAATGTTTTCAACATAAAGAAATGATAAATGTTTGAGGGGATTGATATGTTTGCCTTGATTTGAACATAGAATATTACATAGTGTATACATATATTGAAATATCACATGGTACCCCATAAATATGTGATTTTTGTTTTTATGCATCAGTAAAAAAAATCTTAATTTAAATTTTAAAAATTTAAAAAGAGATAAAAAAACAAAACAAAAAACCCAGATTCTAGGCCTTCAGGAATTGCCATATAATCCCCAAGGCAAAGAAAGGCGCTGGAACTCATGAAAACAGTAAATTCAGCATTTGATTATTTGGGGATAGAATGGAATTCTGTTACTTTCCCATCAGCTTGACCACACATTAAAAATATCTTTTATTTCGATTTTTTTTTTTAGAATTTATTTTTGTATTGTGCTATGATTTGTTGGTATATCCTGGAAGTAGCTATCTCCTTATCCTTTATAAATCCTTAAGTCCTTCATAGGGTTCTTCTGTTGGGATCAGTTTTCCTTCATCCTCTGTTCAGCCTTTGTATTGCCTATGCTTAAAAACCTAGTTTTGATTTTTCATGGAGTTTAAAGAAATGAAAAACTGATGTTTTGCTGAGTCATCGTCTGCAGTCTCCCTTAGTCTGAATGGCCATGGATGTTACAGAATGACCAACGTTATCTTTGGACACCTTCTTCTCCGTAAAAAAACATGCAAGGAAACATCGTACTTGAGACCACTTCCAAAGTGGGGGCTGATTTGACTCTGTGAGCAGATTTGGGGGAATATATGTTTTTCCCATGAATATCACAACTTCCTAGGGTTGCTTATATGGTTTAAAAACCCTTCTGTGGTTTATGTGCATTTTGGGACACTCAGATTCAAGAATGCAAAGAGATTGACTTATGAAAAATCCCAGAAAGATGTGTTTGATGCCTTCTGTTTCTCCATGTGTACAAATGATTGACATTTTTTTTTCTGTTTATGCCATTTTCCACACTAGAAGCAGTAGTGGTAAAAGGAATGCAGCTCACTGCTGTTTCATAGAAGGTGCTAGTGACATGACTGACTTCCACAGGCAAACACGAGCATTAATAGTCCAGCCTGGCAGAAAAATCTTTTCAGTTTATTTCACATGTTTTAATGTATAATTTTAATTTTATATGCATGTGCTAGTCATTATTTTCTTTTCACAGTTACCTAGTTTTACAGAAACCTTTCATTTTACCTTGAACCATATATTTATGTAGGCTTCTGGTATGGATACAAGACAGTTTAAAAATATGAAAATTCCTTGCTACTTAGAAAATGCCCCTGGCCACATTTGGGGGTAAAAGTGTTGAGGAATAATATGCCAATTATAGATTATCTTTTTATAACAAACATACTCCAAAATTTCACACTTGTAATCAAATAAAAATACTTCTAGCATCAATATGCAGGATGGAAGACTACAGATCTATGGTTAATCAGTACAAGGATTTAATTATTAAGACTAAGAGGGAATTGTCACAAAGTTAAAAAAAATCTAGATAAGATTTTGAAACAGGATGGGAATTGATGGATTAGACAGCTGTTTTTCTAAAAAAGAAGCCTGAGGTGTAGTAATATTGTATGAATTGTCAGAAGTAAGTTTGGTACTGGTTTATTCTGGGATTTGGGGAAGTATGTGGGAGAAAGAGTCTGAAAACTGATTTAGGTGAAATCCATTCAGGTTGTTAAAAGTTTTGAAAATGTTGCTAGGAGAGTATTATTAATGACTTATATCTGCAGCCAAGTGTTCAGGATACATCTGAGATGAATTGCCCTGGAGAGAATAGGAACTTGAAGAGAAGTCGCAAGCAGGTATGAGAGAGGAGAGAAAGATTTTAAGAGAGAATGGAGTTGAAATATCAAGGTGGAATGGACTTGAGACTTGGATCTATTAGTATGTATAAGGCTAAGACTGACCCCTTAAAACAAAAACTGAAATTGACTTTTCAAAACAGACCAAAACCAAACGACCAACAAACAACAGCTTCTAGTTATGTTAAGTAGGAAGAAATATGCAGAGATGGAGAATGTGAAAGTATGACATCATCAAAAAAAAATGAAGACATCAAAAAGAACATCTTAAGGAAATCCTCAACAATGTTTGTCAGACTGTTTTACTAACAGCCTTCACATTTGACATTCTTCATTATGGAGAACTTGCTAATTTAGTTAGTTTGGCCAAGAAGGAAGTTGTTGGGGAAAAAAAAAAGAAAACAAAGATGGGAACTATAAATAGTAGTATCACAAAAGGACAATGTTCCCCAAGCCAAACACATGACTCTATGTGAAAGTATGGGATATAAATGTTAAAAATTAATTTCTGTAAGTCCTTATTATTTTTGTGGTCATAAAATATGTCATGGCACATCTTGAAGGGCAATAGTTAAAAAAAGTTCCTGTATCATGCTTTATTATCACCTGTGTGTTGCACATAAATTTTAAGAAGTTCAGTACTATTCTTGAGGGTGATTGTTCTCTTTGAAAAAGAACATATGATCATATGATCAGGGAATTCTAAATGTAACAAGTATTGAGATAATGCAAACCAATTTCAAGGTTCCTGTGTTCTAATATAAATGTGGGAGAAAGTTTAATCTTTGCTCTAAAGAAATTAATGTCATGAAAGGAAGTTAACATATACAATTAACTCGGGGTCTGAGAGATCACTATAAGAAAGAATGAAGCTTAGCTCTATGAGATATTTATGATTTTAAAAAATATATTTTTTTAAAAAATAATCAGTGTTAATACTGAATATTTTGTAGTATAAACACAACTTTTTTCACATTCCATCTTTACACTGACCTTTTTATTTTCTAAGAATTTATAAAAGGAATGCTTTTGGCTTTAGTCAAATATACATTTGAAACTTACAGTGCAGAACTAGAATAAGCATTGTCCTTGTGATATTGTGTGCATGCCATATTATCAAAAACCAAGAAACTTTCTGTCACTTATTTCTTATAGAGTTTGAGGGAGATAACTCAGCAACAACCTCAACCCCCTTTTTGCTGATTTATCAAGATTACTTTAAATTTTTCTTCCCTATTTTTTCAAGTTACTGCATGTAAAATAATTGTCATAGACCATTATAAAGTAGATATACAATCCATTAATGACTTTATGTATCAATGTTACCTTTGGATCCTACCAAATGCCCAGAGAGAGAATGGCTCACTTATTATGAGGTCTGAATTGTCTTCCTGAATTGTTCCTTCTATCATTGATAAGTATTGAACAATTATGTAAGAAAGATCCATATTTAACATTGTTGTGTAATTGTGATTGATGCTGTTGAAGTTAGTACGTGGTATCAGTCTTTTAAATGACATGGAAAAAAATTTCACTAAAAATAAGGTGGCTTTTCTTACTGACATTGTGAATGCTAGACTACTGTTTTTTTCCCCTCATTACTTTATATATTAGTCTTTCAGTGCTGTCTTAACCAAATACCACAGGTTCAGTGACTTAACCAACAGAAATTAATTTTCTTACAATTCTGGAGTCTGGAGGTCCAAGATGGAGGTGCCAGTAGGCCTATCTTGAGGCCTATCTCTCTATATATAGCTTGGAGATGGTGACCCTTTTTGTGTGTCTTCGCATGTCTTAATCTGTGGTGTCTCTTTCTCTTATAAGGACATTAAACTTGCTGGTTTAGGGCCCCACACTTTTGACCTCATTAAGTTTACTGTGTTAAAGACCTTTTCTACAAATATAGGCACATTGAGGGAATTAAGGCTTTGATACATGGATTTGGGATGAAGGCAGTTCCATTTATAACAGTTTGGTAGCTAGGAATTTGAGAACCAAATCTGTCTGACACATAAAGTAATATCAGAAAATATTTGTCATTACTTTTCTATCTATATTTCCCCTATACCTGATTTTTTTAGTTTCTTTTTTCATAAATACTCTATTTTTTGTAAACTGTTAAGTCTTTTTTTTTTAAGACAGAGGACAAATAAGTAAATAAATAAATTATCATCTGTAATAGATTTTTAAGATATTTGCTTACTGAAACAGTAGAAATTGTATTTCTGGGTGCCAGAGATGCTGGGGGAACATTTAGCAATCATACTCCTCTTGGCATACTTACAAATTTATATGTTTTGGTTTATTTTATAATAGAGTCTTTCTCCCTTTTGTAATATAACAGAACTTCAGTGGACTTAAAATTTTACAGGCAGTGAAGTAGTTTTTCTTCTTATATCCACTCTTCTTTCCCTTATTCTAGAAAACTTCTGTGAAAAAAGAGCAAAAACCTATCATTCCAGAACCAAAGCCAGGACCCAGGTAAATCTTTTATACGACAGCAAAAAGAGCGTAAGTGAAGGGGCTTATTTCTAACATTGTCAATGTACTTGCTGACTTTAGTGTCTAGGTTTGAAGAGGTTTAGGTGGTTAAGAGCCCAAGTTCTGATAGATGTTTTTCATTTTTGCCATTTTATTCAACTTAAGCAAAGAGAATAATACTTTTCTTCCAAGTATTTTGGTAACAGCCTGATGGTATCTGGGTTGATGCAATGTGAATATTATTGCCCATGTTTAATCTGATTTTTGTTTATTAGAAGTTATATGCCATAGTTCATTATTAGAAGTTATTTGCCATCTTTCAGTGATTCTTCTAGGGTATTCTTAGGTTGTTTGTACTTTATATACCAAATTTATTGATAAATTTGTGAAAATCTACTGATTTTAGATTGGACGGTGAGATGGAAAGAAGGGATTATGAGAAGTTAATAGTGCTGGATATTTCTGAAAAGGGCAGGATTCACACTTGTGTTTTTTATTCACTGGGAATATATTTATTTATTACTTATACATGATTATAAGTTGGAAAATGTAAGGCATACTTGAAAGCACTTGGGAATGGCGACATGTGGATGCTGGAGAAAAGTTGTTTGATTCTTGAAAGAAAGGATATACAATGGATGAGATGTATAAAGTGGGTAGATATTAAGCAGAATCCCTCAGCATTATTGGTAGGAAGTATCAGAAGACTGAATTTAGGATTTCCAAAATGATTGAAAATTGGTTAGGGAATCTCACAAAGGAGAAAGCCACAGAGGGAGGGGACCTCTTCTCAAATTCTTGGCTGGCTCCTGACCTGTGCATGCAAAAGAGGCTGTTAAAAAAAAAATCCAGCCTAAAGCTGCAACTTGTGTAGTTTTCAATTGGTTTGGTTGGTTATATCAAAAGAAAAAGATATCCTGGATGTTTTAATTATCAGCCTAGGACTTTAATGTAGCATTTCTATATATTTATTTATGTTTATTAATTTATTGATTGATTAATAAGATGGGATCTTGCTGAATAAGATGGGAATTGCCCAGACTGGCTTTGAACTGACAGTGCTCCTGCTTTAGCCTCCTGAATAGCTGGAATTATAGGCAAGTGCCATTGTTCCTGACTTAGCAGCTTCTTTAAATGTTTAAGAATTTAAGAAGACATTCATGGTAACAGGAAAGCTCTAGTGCAGAAACAGAAGCTATTAATAAAAGAATCAAATTAAAAGTCTATGTATAGAAAATTTGGACAAATAATTAATTTGACCTAATTGACATTTATAGAAACTATATCCAACAACTGTGGAATATACATGTTTTTCAAGGGCATGTGTAACATGAGTTACAAAGAACAGAAAGCCATGGAATAGAAAATGGAGAAACAATAAACAATTAATAAAATAAAAATAGTTCTTTGGAAAAATAATAAACTTTGTAAACTCATAGCACAACTGACTTTAAAAAAAGAGTGAAAATGTGATTACCAATTTTTGCATGAAAGAGAAATCATCACTGTGTATCTATAGATATCAGAAGGAAAATATCACAGGATGTGAAAATTTTCTTGCCAATTACATTCAACTAAGAGGTGTTTTTTTAAAAAAGACAAAATAGCAAAGCTGACATAAGAAGAAGTAGAGAATCTAAATAACCCTTTTTGGGGACATTGGATGTTATCAAGAGCCTTTTCACAAATAGATGTGGTTTAAAGAAAACAACTTTTAATAATGTAAATTATTTCTAAAATATTGAATGGTGTTAAAAGGAACTTATCCACTTCTTTAAGTCTTTTGCCTACAAATATTCTTTTTGGTTAGTTTGATTGGGACAGTTTTTTTTCCTTATTGGTGTTACTAACTTAAAATTAGTACAGCCCTATCAATGTTACATAATTGTGCAACCTCAAAGATGAGAATTTATTGTACTGTCGTTATTTGCCTAAACTCAGCCAGCTAATCTGAATTGTTAACATTTTTCCATATAGTCTACCATCTGTCATTGCAGGCATAAAGAGCTGTGGCCAAGTTTTGCAGGGATCTCTAGCTGCTTTTTCTTGGGATATCTAAAATATTTTAGAGGATGAGGATTGAAGAGAATTTTAGAGATAACTTGATCCCATTGATCTGTTTCCTTATTGAGAACAGTAAGATTCAAAAAGATAAAATGACTTCTTCAAGGTCACAAAGTAAAAGAACAGAATTGTTCTTGAATTCAACCCTCCACGCATAGTACAGTGAAATTCTTAGTTGTGCAGTTTTTATACCACTTGTATCTTAAATTTCAGCAGGCTTTCTGATGATTATTTGCAAGATGTAAACTGAAAATTTACTTAGAATAGAATCATGGAAAAAGGAGAGAAAGAAAAAAACCAAATGTGAAAATAAAACAGAGTAGTGAACAAAATAGAACTGTGTGTGTTTGGAGATACACATACACACACACACACACACATATCAGTAAAAGACACAGCATATATTTAATATATACACATACACATGGGCATACTTTGTTGAAAATATTTAAGTGAATCATTATTATGATTCTCTTCTTTATTTGAAGTACTATACCATTTCTTTCCTAAAAATTCCATGAAACCTTAGAATCCACATCTTGGGACCCCCCATAACTTGGCCTGGAGGATTTTTCTTGTTGGAGAGGAATTTTCCATGTATTTTCAGCTAGAGGTCTCCTTAGTGCCTGTGTGAGGCAGAGTATATCATAACCTTCCATCAGTCATCCGTCAACTTCAATAAAGTGTTGGGCAGTTTCTAAAGTACTTTTTGCATTTCACGGGTAAAAATATGTCACACATACATTACTATTGCTGGGTTACAGTAAATACCAGAGAGTCTGTTTTCCCCCTTTCTTCTCAGTTATAGAAATAAAAGGATGATGGAATTAATTTACACATACCCACCAGCTTTGCGGGAACCCTCAGCGGTTGGCAAATAGGGCTGGTTTATTCACCCACTCAGCAGTGTTTTTTTAAGGAGGCAGTCACTTGACTGTTAAAAGGTGAGAGTGGGAAATTAGGCAGACTTCAAGTGCGGCTGCTGCAAGGGTTTTGAATTTCCGCCACTGTGAGCACCCGCTCCTATTCACAGTAGGGAATGGAATCTTTTGCCTTGTATGGTGATGAGTCAAAGTCCTGATTATTTCTGTCCTCATCTTCAGTCATCTCAAACCTGAAAGGAAAATGTTCACATTTATTTTGCTGTTCATCTTCCTGCTTCTTCAATGAAAATATTCATTTTAGTATTCAGAAAGGGAAGAAAAGAAAGTGCTATACTGCCTACGTACATTTGTTTATATACAAGACTTTTCATTAACAGCATTATTAAACAAAGAACTATAATGCTAGAATCCCACATATTGGAGATTAATGAGCTAGGTTGTAAAACCCACACAATGTATATTTGATTTTGTTCTGAAATATATACTTGTGTATTTTTATAAGACAAAGATGATCATTTTGCCTTGAGTTTATGATTCTGCTATATAAATATTCATTATGTACACAAACATACATAACATTTATAGAAAATAATTTTCATAGATGAGCATTTATAAAATGAAATTGTTTAATATCTGAGTGAAAGTCTTCATGTCCTTAATATTTCAATGTGAATGATGAATTTTGAAATCCTTTGAACTTCATAAGATTGTTGGAACTCAGAAGATTGTTGGAAATCCATAAGATTAAAATATGATTGAGAAAGCCCTCAACTACTTTTAAGGAAAAGGAAGTTTATGTTAAACTTATCAAAGAAAGCTAGTCAATCTCATTTCAACCAGAATTGCCAAAGGAACATTTTTCTGACTTTTATTTTTGTAGTAAAATACTCAAAGCAAAATATCTGAAAGAATTGGAGTCAAATGATGCCATTCTTCCATTTTAGTTTTTTTTAAGATTATAGTATAAACCTTGATTTATAGGTTATAGTATACGCCTTAATTTAGGTAAAGATTCCTCTGATTTCTTCCTTTCCTCTTTAATCTCTTTATTCACTTCTTTATACGTATTCCACATTTTCTTATTTTCATATGATATCTTTAGTGTAAAGCAGTAAAAGAAGTCTATATGATTACATAAGGAGAACTAGAGTTCATTATCAATATTTAAGCAAAAACTGAATCAAGAGCTACATGGATTATGATTTAGTTTACCATTGAAATGATATTCATCTTTTATTTTGTATGAGATTTACTTTATATATAAACAATCTTCCATTTTGATTTATTGAGAACCTCTAACTGTATTACAAAAGTCTTCATTTCTCTTCAGGTAAACTATTGCATTTCATGAATATAACACTATTTATTTTGACATCCTTTTGCAATGAGCTGTTAATCCTTTGCAGATTAATGTTATCAGTGATCATTTTTCCTTTTGTTCAACTTCCAAACCATCTTTAAAATGCCTGATTTTCAAGTATAGAATAGATCAATTGATGCACCCTTAAGTCATAGAAAAAAAAAACTTACTGTGTTGATTTGTAGTATTAAGATCTGAGGCTGGTCATCAGCTTTTCACCTTTTTAGTATTTCATTTGCTTCAATTCTAGATAAAAAAGTGTCAGCATTTAAATAGACCATCTCTGAAGTAATGTGCACTATTTTGATATTCTTAAGTTCATACTTTTTAAAAATTTATAATTCCAAAAATTCATATAATTCATGTAAATATGTAGATGAGGAATAGTAATATATTTCCTCCCTTATATATCCTTATTACACTTTTGCTTATTTTCATGGTATCTTTAATGTAAAGTATCAAAAGAAGTCTATATGATTAGGTAATAGAAATCGTAGTTTAGACACTCATACATATGTACACATACTATTTGTAGGACCCCAGAAGTGAGGCTATTACATTTTGATTTAGCTACTTGTCACATTTTCCTCTGATAATTAACACAGTATCTTTTCAAGAACCCCTCCACCCACCATTGCAAACTATTTAAAATAGCATATTCTACCCCGCCTTAATTAACTCCCATACCCTGCTTTATTTTTTTTTTTTACCATCCTGCCTTCTCCGCAGCCTCTACAGTTCTCTTGTTTACTGTGATTACTGTTTACCTGTTTCACTAGAATACAAGCTCAATGAGGGCAGGAAAGTTTTCTGTTTTATTCACCAGTGTGCCCTCAATACTAGAACAGCATCTTATACATCATACTCTAAATAAATAAATAAACAAACAAACAAATGTTTAATTCATGGGTTGCATTTTTAGATAACTTCCCTGCTTTTGAAATGACTTTTCTTTCCCTTCTAGCCATGCATAGTTCTTATCTTAAGCTATAAAGAAGGCATCTTTGTTGGGGTATCCTATAACTACCTCTGAAAAGTGAAATAACTATGTACCCCCTTTCCCAGCCTTCTCTCCTATATTCCTTATGTCAGTAATTATACTATACCTCTAATCACCCAAGAACCCAAATCAGTCTGTATATTTCCCAACTGTTTTTACAAAGGTCATATGAGAATGTTGAAAACGTCTTTCCTGAAATCAGACATATAAAAAAATCATTTCCTATTCTAGCAGTAGTCAAAGCAGAACCAGATTATAATTAAATTAAATTACAGGAAATGAACTTACAATAGTATGACTTATTCTTTTTGTGCTCATTTTCTAGCACCACCGCTTTATTCTGTCAGTCCTCACTCACCATTCAGCTGACAGCTAATAAATTCTGACATGAAACTCGCTGGACCGTACTTAGAAAATTTTATGTTTTTCCATTTTTGAAAGTGAGGACATTTGCCATTCTTCGGAATTCTCACATCATATTCATTCTCTGGTTTTTCAAAGGCAGCCGATCAACAGATGAATATGGAAAATTTTTTGCCTGAGCCCAGAAAATTTAACTAATTAAGAGAAGCTTCCGATTTATTTATGAGCTCTTTCCTTGGCTTGAGCTTCTGTTCTCCACTATCAGTATTCATTCTGTCCTTCTGAGTCTGATAGTCATTCTTTGGTGCAGTAGAATCAATACATCCTAAAATATTGCATTCCCAATAAACTCCCAGGTGATGCTGATCTGCTGGTTCTCAGACCACACTCTGAGGAGCAAATGTGAGGATTTATTTGACGGGGTCCAGTATCAACTCTCCACTCCTGCTGTCAATTCCTAGTGCAACGTGGATGCTTTCTGCTAGTTTGTAGAGACCTATTGTCAATCACCTTGATGACACCCCAGCTCCCTGATCTCGTGCTAGGAACAAGGCTTGGAAGATAGCTACCAGAGAACTGCATTTCCACACTCCACACAGTGCTACCATCTCCAAACTCCGATGCTGACCTCCAAGTCAAGTGCTGCCATACAGCTACATCTTCCATCTCCTGAGCCTGCCTTTCTCAGGATTGCCTTTCAGTGAATAAGACAAAAAGGTAGCTAAGTTTAAAGCAAATAATTACCTCAGCCATCAATTTCTTTTCCCTGAGATCATTTTCTGGTGTTTAGTGACTTCTGTCCTTGTCCTCCATTTTCTCAGCTTTCCTGACTTATTTCTGTTGCTGGCCTTCAGATGGCCTTCTTTCTCCTGCCTCTTCAGAAATTACTGTTCCTTAATTATGACTATGGCCAAGCATTTTCAGCTTTGCCAATTGTGGAGTTTGCTGTCTTACTTCTTCTAATCATCTTCTAATGAAGAGCTACATACCTAAACGGTAACCCGTAGCTCTGAATGTGGCCACAGACTGACTTTGGTGAGAGTCAGCACCATTTGCTTTCCTAGTCTAGCCCAATGAGCTGGGAAAAAAAGCACTGGACTAGCAGGTGGGACACAGGACACCTCACAAACAGGTTATAATAGCTGAGCTCTCATTTAAAATTGACTTATAGCTTATTGGCTTTGGCTATCGGCTGAATTAGGGTTTTCTGCTTTCTCTCTTAGTGAGGAGATGTCCTGGATCCTAAAGGATTCTTGAGTCTCCTTTCTAACTCTTACGCATGGGAAAGTCATAATTCTACTAGGGTCTGCTGAAGGATGTAGCAATATTATGGCTTGGATGTGAGGTGTCCCCCAAAAGCTCATGTGTGAGACAATGCAAGAAGGTTTACTGGGTTAGAGCCTTACCATAATCAGTGAATTAATCCTTGATGGGAATAATTGAGTAGTAACTGGAGGCAGGTGGGGTGTGGCTAGAGGAAGTAGTTAATTGGGGACGTGGCTATGGGGTATATATTTTGTATCTGGTGAGTGGAATCTTTCTTTCTCTCTCTCTCTCTCTGCTGCCTGATCATCATGTGAGCTGCTTCCCTTTGCCATACTCTTCTGCCACGATGTCTTGCCTCACCTTGAGCCCTGAGGAATAGAGCCAGTCATTTATGGACTGGAACCTCTGAAACTGTGAGCCCCTAAAAGAACCTTTTCTCCTCTACAGTGGTTCTGGTCGGGTCTTTCAGTTGCCGTGGTGAAAAGCTGCCTGAAACAAGCAGAGAGTAAGGAAAACAGCTGACCACATGAAATGAAAAACTGGTAGAGAGGATGACTAGGTCTAGTACAAGGAGAGAGCCTTGTGGGTGTGACTCTTATATGAAATCAGATATAAATGTCCGAGGAGTTGCAAGGTGAATAGTGAGATGAGGAACAGAAGTTCTTGTGGCTCAGCACAGTAAAACTGTCCCGTAGTACATGGAGGATGAATGGAGTCTCAATCAGGGAAAGTCTGATTTGCAACTACTTTTTCTTATAGGAACTCTCAAAGAAGGTTGGTAGGGAGACCTAACCCTCCCTACTAAGGTGACAGAAACTTGGGGTTGGGGAGCAAAAATTCCCCAACCTACTCCAAGGTGCTCTAAGATCTCTCCTCATTTCCTGCTTTGCTAATAGTGTTTGGCTGACTATCTTGTGATCTTCACTCTGTGCTCCAGCTTGATTATCTGTGATCCACTGGAAATGACAGTTCCTAAAACATAAATATGGCTTGAAATAAAATATCTTATATAATATCAGAATTTGTTTTTAGGGGCTGGGGTAGTGGCTCAGTGGTGGAGCGCTTGCCTAGCACGTGTGAGGTGCTGAGCTAGATCCTTAGCATCACATAAAAATAAATAAATAAAATAAAGATATTGTGTTCATCTATAACCAAGAACATTTTTTAAAAGGAAATTGTTTTTAGATTCAACTTAGGGGAATTTTTTTTTCCATTATCTGAAGTTCTGTAATCTTATGTCCCTATTCTAAGGACAAGGAATCTGAATAGGCACCAAATCTTCATTAATTCCACCCTTGAGCAAAGATGAGAGAGATGGATGGGAATTGGTAGATAGAGTGAGCTCTGGGCCATGACTGACTAAAGTTTGGGTTGGAAGCAGAGGGCTACCCCAAATGAAATAAATGACTGTACTGGGAGGAAGAGCAGACTATTCATTATGTTCCCTATTCCACAGATAAGCTGATGAAAAATTGATAGCCTGGTCACTGTGCCACTGAAAATTCAGCTCCCATTACACATTGGGCATGAACACTCTAGTCATTTCAGTTGTCTTAAGGATAATTTCTTGAGTGCCCTACCAGTAAAACATCAGATATAATAAAAAGGAGCTTCATGTTTGGGTTAAAGAGAATTCCCTGAAAGTTCATCCTAGATTACCTGGATTACAAAGTCAGAATCAATTCAAGTTAGAACCAAAATAGTATTTCCTTTCTGGTCTTGCCCCTTTGTATTATGTGAAATGATCATTTCTTTTTAATTCATAATAAACAATGCTCCTTCAGCATGTTTATCTATACTAAGAGGAAATAAATAATTGTGTTTTCTCACTGAATTTGGAATTTAAAATTTCTATTGTGTTTTGAAGAAAATCTGTTGGAAAGCTGAAACCCAGTAGCAGCAATAACAATAACCTTTATCTTTCCTTAAATATGACATAATGGGGTGGGAGAACTCTTTCTGCCTCTTTCCACATACCTTTTTTTCTTCTCTTATACTGATAGCCTTAAACATATTTCTGCAATGTAAATTCTAAGTCAGGATCTGTATAAGTAAAAAGCACCCTCTCCAGAAATTCAAGTACTCATGGAGACTTTAAATGGAATATCGACCTCCATCCTTTAATATGATCTAGTTAAACAGATTGCCGAGGACCTAGAGACAGCCAAAAATAGGATGGCGCTTGGTTTGGGAGGTTGAGGCAGGGAGGCCTTGTGAGGAACGATAGGGGTACAAATATAGAGTGGAAAGTACCAAAGGAAACACATCTCATTCAGATATTTAAGCTATTTAAAAAATTTGCCTAAATTAAAGCAAATTATCTTCCACTCCAGGAGGATTGCATCTTATTTTAGAAAGTCTCAGGAACCCTGCTCTGATTTTTCAAAATGAACAGGTTTTCCTAACATGAAATACTGAACCCTTGGGAAGATTTGGAAATGAATGATGAAGTAATATGGAGCCAACAGTTGAACTTTGTGAAAACATATCATATCTCTTTTCTTAAAAATCTGTATTACTGTGTACAATGAATCATAATGCATTCTGCTGTCATATATACCTAATTAAAATAAATAAATAAATGTTAAAAAATCTGTACCACTATGCTGAATTGAATGCATTGTTTTCAAACTAAATAGACCTCATTTAGGGGATTAAAGGAGGCCACAAATTCCGTTTCCCTCATTACCCAAGCTGCTTTCAAATCCCACATTCAAAGCATGAGGGCATCACATGTTTCTACTTGAAGGCTGCGCTTACAGGAAACGAAAGCCCTCGACACAGCTTGGTAGCAGAAGATCCAAATCAGAGTAAATTGTGTAAATTATAACTAAATTGCAAAGCATTTGGACAAAGCATGCATAGTAGTCTAATCAGGAAATCGGTGATATTTACTTTTCGATAATGCAGGTTGGAAGAGGAATTGGGGGAGGGAAGCATCACAGATCTCTTTTAATGTATTTCTGAACTTGGCAGCCTGAACTGGTTTTGTCACATATTTGCAGTTTAAAAAGTATTTGGCTTTTACAACAGCCATAATAAGTATCCTTTAATCACTTTCAACCTATGAACAGATGGGCAAACAGTGCTTTTATAAATGGAGCATACAAAATACTTCAATATCAGCCAAAACTAATTAGTACCAATATCTGAACCAAACTCTAAAACTGATTTAATGTTTAATATATATTATTGTATAAGCATTAGCAGTTGAAAGGAAATTCCCTGTTCAAATGTTTGCCAAGCTCAGGGTCTAATGTTCAGACATGATTAACTTACTAATTAACTTATTTTGTCTTTTCTCACATGTAATTTTCCTAAATGATTTCTTCTCTCTCTGAAAATCATTTGATTTGATACCTTAACCACCATATATTTGTCAAACTTCCAGTGAGAAAGTCAAATGCATGCATTCAACATTGGTCCTTCACCTTTTCAAAGTGACCTTAGAAGGAAGTGGCATCAGGACAAACAGGGTAGCCCTTCTGTGGTAGAAACTGGTTTTATATCCAGTCTCTGATGACTCACAGTTTTATCTTTTTAAAAATTTTCTGACTTTTATGGAGATTCTTTAATGGCTAAGAATCTTTGTAAAAATGGCAGTTTCCTCCATTTCAGAATTGTGTTAAGAATTGTATTAATGAAGATTACTTTAAAAATTATCTTTGGGGATAGCCAAGGTTCTTTTCTACTAAACCACTAATTCAAAAGAGGTCCCTTGGCCTCCCTATGTCTGACATCCCATATTTCTTACATCTCATTTACTACTCATCCTTGGACCCTGCATAAGCCAACACTTTTGTGACCATCATATGGCATATATATATATATATATATATATATATATATATATGACATTTTTTATATAATATTATATATATAACACTTTATATATATAATATTTTATATGTAATATTTTATGTAATATAATCTTTTAATTACTTCTGAAAAGAAGTGAACAAGAACCTAAAGTCAGTCACCCAAGGCAACCTGACCTTTGAGCCCTGGGCATTATCAGTAGCAGCCTTCTGTCTGTCTTGACATCATTTCATTCTCTGATGTTGTCACAAACAAGATCAACAGGGCTTCATAGCACTTCTGACTTCTTGATCTTAGTAGGTCATCTGATTTCTCCCAGTGTCAATTTCCTCATTTATAAAATCAGAATAGTAACATTTATAGAAAAAAATTGTTTTTGAGAATTAAAGGTGAAATTCTAAAGTAAATGCTTAATAAATGGTTACTACTATTGCTACTACTGTTATCATGCAACTAATTATTATGTTTTTACCTTATACAATGCATGCTGGCCTCATTCAGAAAATATGAACAAAATTAGAAAATGAGAAACAATAATTTTTCTTATGTTCTCTTTACAGTCTGATATTTAATTAGGAGTTTGCATCAGTTTTAGTGGAGGAGTGAATGGGTCAGAAGCTATAGAAGCAGGATATGATAGGAATTTCTTGAAAATTATCGTCAGATGATTGTGCTAATATAAGCACACTAACATTTTGTCATGTTTCTTTCTACTCTTGCTTATATACTTTTTAAAAAGTTATGGTTAGGAGAAGGAAGATGGCGGCGAGGGGAGTGCATTACTCCCGTGTGCTGCTTCACTGTGTGGGAGTATGACAAGTCAGGACGGCTAAAGGATATCTTGTTAGGAATTTCCAGCAATAGTGGGGTGCTCCGGAACCTGGGGGAAGGATTTCCATCGCACGAGGATCGGCTACGGGGACTCAAACGCGAGAGGTTTGTCGCACGGAGGGTAACACTGCTTATTCAGCAAATCGCCCCGCGGCTAGAGTTTGCAGCGCGCGCTGGGATAGAGACGCAGGGTTACAGCGCTGCAGTTTCTGCCAGCCGCGCAAGCACCGTACTCAGGGCTGAATTCTGGGTTCGAGACGGGGGAAGGAAGCGGTCCATCTCGGTTCTCCACACCGGTCAGACCACAGAGGAGGCCAGCAGCCACCATGTTGGTAAACTGACGTCACCTTCCCTGTTTTCGACTGACCGCAGCTCATTCAGCCATAGATCAGGTAATTTCAGGCTGCCATTCGCCTGCGGCTTGCAGACAGATTGCTAGGGTTCAGCGCCTGGGTGCTTCTTAGAACCTGAGCTTATCGGAGAGAACACCGAGC
>NW_026000057.1:7343195-7393804 GCF_001458135.2 Marmota marmota marmota | reverse complement strand
TACATGAAAAAATGCTCAACATCTCTAGCTGTCAGAGAAATGCAAATCAAAACCACCCTAAGATACCATCTCACTCCAGTAAGATTGGCAGCCATTAGGAAGTCAAACAACAACAAGTGCTGGCGAGGATGTGGGGAAAAGGGTACACTTGTACATTGCTGGTGGGACTGCAGATTGGTGCAGCCAATTTGGAAAGCAGTATGGAGATTTCTTGGAAAGCTGGGAATGGAGCCACCATTTGACCCAGCCATTCCCCTTCTTGGTCTATTCCCTAAAGACCTAAAAAGAGCATGCTACAGGGACACTGTTACATCGATGTTCATAGCAGCACAGTTCACAATAGCAAGACTGTGGAACCAAGCTAGATGCCCTTCAATAGACGAATGGATAAAAAAAAATGTGGCATTTATACACAATGGAGTATTACTCTGCATTAAAAAATGACAAAATCATAGAATTTACGTGGAAATGGATGGCATTAGAACAGATTATGCTAAGTGAAGCTAGCCAATCCCTAAAAAACAAATGCCAAATGTCTTCTTTGATATAAGGAGAGTAACTAAGAACAGAGTAGGGACGAAGAGCAGGAGAAGAAGATTAACATTTAACAAGGATGAGAGGTGGGAGGGAAAGGGAGAGAGAAGGGAAATTGCATGGTAATAGAAGGAGACCCTCAGGGTTATACAGTGGAGGAGGTAGAGAGAGAGGAGGGGAGGGGAGGGTGGAGGATGGGAAAGGCAGCGGAGCACAACAGACACTAGGATGGCAATTTGTAAATCAATGGATGTGTAACTGATGTGATTCTGCAATCTGTGTATGGGGTGAAGGTGGGAGTTCATAACCCACTTGAATCAAAGTGTCGAATATGATATGTCAAGAATTTTGTAATGTTTTGAACAACCCACAATAAAAAAAATAAAAAATAAAAAAATAAAAAGTTATGGTCATGTAATGCATATATTTTAATATCTCCATTCTCTTATAAATGAAATCATAAGCATTTTCTCAAGTTATTACATTGTCTAGTGCTTGTCAGTTTTATGACCCTGTAAAAATTTATTGATTGGATTTAGCACAATGCACATAGATATTTGTTTCTGAATTTCATCATCATAAATGAAAGTAGGATGTCTATCTTCATACATAGGACTTTTTTCCTTAATTCCCAGAAAGAAAATTACTAGGGAATATGCTTTTGCTTTGTGTTGCCAAGTCACTTTTTGAATTGATTATCCAGTCAAAAATAGTGTTGGAAGTGCATCTTTAACAAAACTTTTTCTGAAATTAGATAACTTTGTAGAATTTTCTTCTTAATTTTGCAAATGAAAAATGGAGCTTTATTATTTATATTTTAACTTAACATTATTATTGGAACATTTTCCTGTATATATGTTTCTAATTCATTTTTGGGGGGCCAGGTTGTATTTTAATTAATCACAATAAGATTTTTGAAAATACAATGAAAGCTTCAAGGCACCTGAGTTTAGGAATTATTATTCCAAAATCAGGAAATATAATGAGAACAAAATATGGGATGTTAATTTTTATGAGGATATAGTGTCAGAGACAGAGAATTTGAAATGAGACTTATATAAAGACAGATTTGGGAGCTAGAATTAAAAAGAAATCAGTAATAGATGTTGTTTTGTCTGGAAAATGAGTATAAATCTGAATATGAAGGGATCTAATCTCCTATTCTTGTCTGAATACTATTCTTGGATTGTGTTAGGTGAGCATCAACTAAATGACTAAAATTTGCATTTCCATCCAGGATCAGGATAAATCAGGATCGACTTAAACATAATTGTTGCGTTATGGGTTTAGTAATAATTTTTGGAAAAGAGACTGAGACTCCAGTAATTTTGTAGATAGAATTGCCTGTTTGTTTATTAAGAGGTGACAGATGCCACACCCCACCACACCGGACTGTGAGAGAGGATTTGTATGCCTACATGTGGTGAAGATGTCGAGGGAGAAGTCAGTTTGCTCTCTCAGTCTCACCTTGTGATTGAGGTACACTTGTAAGGCGTGGTTATGACTGCATACCTATGTCCAGTAACTTTTGATTTAATAATATTTGGTGGACCAATTTCATTAAAGTATGGAATAAGGTACAAATTAAAACATAGATATCCATATTGTATTATTAGCAAAACTAGCATCATATGGTATAAAGGCATCAATAACTTCTGTCTAGAAGATTGACAAATCTCCTCATGTCATATTCTTTTAAAATGATTTTATGTGGCAGAGATTTTTATTGCCCTTGTCAGTTCTTCTGCTGATGTTAGGAATTAGTAATCGTCCAGTTTTCCTACCTCAGGTTTTACCTACATTATATACAGTAGTAAACGTATCCCCTTTCTCTTTTTAATATGCACTAATTTCCTAATATGCCTTATTTGTCAGGAAGTAACATTCTTTTAGGTGGAGAATTCTATAGCAATGTAGGAGATAGACTGGTTTTCTAGTAGAACTTTGTGAGCATCATTTTACATAAAAGAATCTGTATCATTAATGGGGCCATCATACTGAGTTTAATGACTTGCAGTTAAATATACTACCTTAAGCATGGGAAATGGATACTAATTAGAGTTTACAATTATATCGTGGTAGAAAAAATATTATTATTAAAACTTTATAAACAAATATGTATGTAATGAACTTGGTAAAGGCATTATATATATTTATTATTTTATGAATAAAATAAGTGAGCATGAATTAATTCCTGTTGACATTATTTCTGATGATTTATTAACCTTTAATCCAGTTAAAAGTTTACTCACAGAATTATTTTTTCCCTCAGTACTGACAGGTAGTTGGAACCATTTTTATGCCATTTAAAAGATATTTCATTCAGGCTTGAACAAATAAAGACACAAACGGTAGTGTATAAATAGATTTGAAGCAAGAGTATTATATTTTTATAAGAAAATGAACATTAGTCACAAATTAATTATTCAGCCCTAGATAATTAATTCTTATTCTGCATTCTTGGATTTAGCAGACTAAACATGATACTGTTTCTGGATGAAAGAAGTTGTGAGACCCTGTTTCGGTTCTTTTGCTTGTCTAGCAGGTTTGCGGTTATGATACGAGTTTAAACTGAGAAGGCTCTTTCTCTAAGTTTTTTCTTTCTACAATAAATTATTAAGACAATGCATTTTCCCCTAAGGCTACACTCTTTTGTTGTTTCTTTCAGAAAACAAAATTTATGACCTGTAACATATTGCAGGGTCTTTAGGCAAGTGAGGGAGAGGCAGAAACCACCTGCTGGTGAGATGACTGAACCACATAAAAATATTTAGGATGACTTAGTGTAATAACCAGCAATCTCAGAGTGGAGAGGAATGCAGTCCTCTTTTGAGAATGTAAATATTCATTCCATAAGGATTTAGTCATTGACCACTTTGAAATAAAAACATATTATGGACCCTGAGGGCATTGACAAAACTCAAGGTCTTAAAATTTTATCCTTTGGAAAGTGTTCATCGTGAGTGTTACTGCTTGACAGTGATAATTTGCCTCTAAAGTAAAATCTTTAAAAAATCAATTTGACAACTATTGCCATAATAACATCACAAAACCTGGTTACTTATAACAACTATTGTATCTTGTGAGGCTTTAGCCCAGACCCATCTGGTGTCATCTGGGTTTATTTGGGTGGCTGCAACTTATCGTTTCTTCATGTAGCTTCCTCTGAAGGCCAGATTGGTTCTCATGGAGATGTCAGGTTCTAAAAATGGATCTATGTGGGCTGGGGCTATAGCTCAGTGGTAGAGTGCTTGCCTAGCACAGGTAAAGTCCTGGGTTTGATCCTCAGCACCACATAAAAATAAATAAATGGAATAAAGATATTGTGAAAATAAAATTCTTTTAAAAAATGGAACCAGGGCACTTGAGACACATGCTCAGAACTGGCACACTGTTATTTCCATTGGATTTTATTGGCCAAGACAATTCACAGATCAGCACAGATTCATAGGTTGGGTATTATGGTTTGGATCTTAGATGTCTTCCCAAAAGGCTCATATGCTTTAGGCTTGGTCACCAGTGGAACTGTTAGGAGGTGGGAACTAATGGAGGAAGTTAGGTCTTTGTGGGGCATGCCCTTGAAGGAGCTATAAGAACCCTGGCCCTTTCCTCTCTCTTTCTCTTTGCTTCCCTTCTGCCATGAGAATAATTGCTTTCCTCCACCATGGTGTACTGCATTAGCACAGCCCCAAAGCAATTGAGGCCTAGTGCTCAGGGACTGAAACCTCTGAAACCATAAGCCAAAATAAACCTTCTTCCTTTCAAGTTGTTTATCTCAGGTGTTTTGTCACAACAAGGGAAAGCTAACACAGTGGGTAAATAAACCTCATCTCTTGATGGGAAGACCTGCAAGGTCACATTGGAGGTATTCATTTGCCATCAGTGCAATCAATTACAATAGCCTATTTCTAATGTCCTTATATTAATAATGTGTTAGTTGTTATGTATTTAACATAGGGGGCAGACATTTTCTTTGATTAGTCAATTCTTTTCATGTTTTGGACTTTGATAAATAAGACATCAACAGTATAGTGTTGATTTAGATTAAAATATGGACCATTGGAGTAAGTTCAAGGATCTTGGAGCTGATCAAAGAAAAGACATGACCACAAAGTAGTAGTAGCACACAATACACGCTTTATTTGGGCAACACATGGGCTGGTTTGCATGAGAGAAGTCTCTTATAGCAGAGGCCTTCCAGAAACAGTGATGTGGAGCCACTACCCAGAATGGGAAAGGTTAAGGGAACTCCATAGGAGAGGGGAACCAGAGAGGGGTCCTATGAGCATAGCTGATATCACTCAGCAGCAGGTTGGGTGTGGAGGTCTCTGGGTCAAAGAGCTCTGTAGGACTGTGGTGGCTTGAGGTCTTTTATAGCCCCTAGGGTTGTCTGATTGATGGCTAATATATGTTAGGTAAAGTGGAAGGCTCAAAATGTTTAAACTATATGCTTATTTGGACCATGTTTTGAAAAACTGGATGTCTGAGAATTTTAAGTTAAAAGCTAGCAGGTTTTGGAAATTCTGGTTAGGACCAAATATGAAGAAGTAAGCAATATAGATGTCAATATATGGGATTTACCTTTGGCTTCCTATGAAATCATGCATATAATATTTGTATAACAAGCATGTAAAACACACCTTGCTATTTCTAACATCTCTTCTTTTATATAACAAAGAAGATAATCTTTGGTATGTTCCTGGAACCAGCTGGGACACCCAAAAGAAAGGTTAAAAAGATATTGTAGCAGTTTTATTTTCAATTTGGGACTTGATTTTGGGGAAAATATGTTGGAAAGAACTGTCAGAGGGAACAAAATATGAGTGGAGTCGTAGGTATCTTCAGGGTAAAACAAAGTCACAGAGGTGCAAGTAGCATTAAATATGAAAACACCATGTTTTGTGAGAAATCAATCACAAAAATGGAGAAGAAAAACTTCACAAGCATTGATAAAAGGAATATTTTTATTAATATAAGGAGCTTTTTGTTATCTAGTCAAAATATGTTGAAAACACAGAATAACTTTTCCTTTGTCCAATTAAGAGCAGACTATGTCTTAAAAAATCAGTTTGTCTACAGTCACATATATTTAAGAAGAAAGATATTTAAAAAATCACTTTGTCAGTATAATAGTAAGGATTTAAAATTCTAATTTTGTTTTTTTCTTGGTATCCTACCTGTATCATATAATTAAGTGTTCACAATTGTTTCTCTGTTTTATGCTTAAGATAGTAAAATTCACATTTGTCAACATTTAATATATTTCACAGCTTCTTTTCCAACCCATTATTTGCAACTCACTTTTTTCAGCAAGCCTGCTCTAAGTTCTATACAGCCTCAAACTTGTCTTTTGTTTAACTTCCAACCATCTAGATATGTGCTATTGATCAAAGTCTGTATGTTTAGGGCCTAAGATAAACATTCTTTCAAGTGTTAAAAAGTAGACAAGACACATCTATGATTTTGTAAACATATTTGCATTTCTTCATAATTCTTTTGCATAACAGAGTTCCAATCACTCATATCAACTACAATTTTAACCAAAATGACTAATTTCATTCTCTGTATCCCCTTTTGTTTTTCTCATAAACACACACACTCCTGAGCAGATGATTAAGAACTTGGTGCCAACTGTGGCAGCTCAGGAGACAGCAGAGCCCAAGTGACCTGGAGCTGATGCTTCAATGTTATACATTATGTCCCACCCCGGCATCACACCAAGCTCTTCAAGAGTTATTGACCTCTTCTTGTGAGAACATGAAACTTCCCCTCATTTTTTTCCTGTCCTGGTTCCTTTTAATATTTCCACAAAAAACCCTTATTTCTTCTGAGAGAAAGGAGAAAAATTGTCACCTCAGATTCTCTTAGATTTCATAGTTAGGTCTTCCAGTATTGGACAAGCCAGAAGCAATCATTTCCATTATATGTGCATTCCTACTTTACCTCACACATTGAGCCCTATTTAGAAAAACTATTATATTAACCAAGCAAAGCTCTCCTTAGTCCAACCAGAGAAATGAAAAGTTGTGCTCTATTTGTGAAAAGTAATCTGCCATCATGTATAACTAATTAGAACAAATTTAAAAATCAGTCTTAAATAAACATCAAACTTTGCTTCCTTTTGGTCTTAGTCCTGTTGTTTAAAAAAGAAGGAAAAAAACCCAGACAAAACACATCCATCACTTTTTGTCACTTTCTATTGTGATACTCAAATACCACAGGTGGGATATATGTCTTTGTAAATAAAATACATTTATTTCACACAGTTCTGGGTGCTGGGAAGTCTATCGTGTGGTGCTATCATCTGGTAGGGGCCTATTAATTGCATCAAAATATGGCAGAGGACATCATATGGCAAGACAGAGCAAGCATGATGCATTGCATTTCTCTTCTGTTATTATAAAGCTACTCATGCTATAGAGGGTGTGGGTATAGGGATTCCACACTCATGCCTTTACCTAATCCTAACCACTTCCCATAGATCTCACCTGCAAATACCATCAACATATCATCTCAGGATTAAATTTTTAGCACACAAAATTTCTGGAGGACATACTCAAACTGTAGCATTTTTCTTCACTTATTCTGGTAGCCTTTTTTTCTATTTTATTGAGGCAGCTGTCCTTCCTTCCAATGTATGAGATGATATATTTTTGATTTATGCATCTCCAAAAGTTTTCTCAAGACAGCATGAGGCAAAGAACCAACCACGGAGACAAAAGAACTACAAATACGAAAACACTTTCACAGGGCTAACTTCCTTTTGCAAAAAGGGGAAAGACCTAATTTCATTTACACACAGAGACACAAAGATAACTAGCAGCCTCACTTCTACCTCTTTACCAAACATGATTTGTGTCTCAGCAAATCTCACTGGTTGGCTGTGACTGCTTAGGATAAGGAAGTTCAGGAAATCAAAAAGAATCTCCAGTGAATACTGCTTTTGAACATTTATTGATCTGGAGATGATTTACATTCTACTTTTCTACAAAATTATTGCTGAATGATATTAAAACTGGTGTTCAAGAATGGTACTATACTGTTATTCAGATGACATAATACAGAGCATATCAGAAGATACCACAAGCTTCAAGACAAACTACAGTAAAGATAAAGGAAAATAGACAACTAAGATTCTCTGCTCTCTACTACCTAGCAAAGATTTGTGATATCTGGGTTAAACGATCAAAATCAGACTCCCAACATTTTTGTTACAAGGAAAGAAAAATAATAGCTGTATAAAAAACAAAGCAAAATAAGACTTGTTCAAGAACCCGATTAATGCAGAAATCAAAATAAACTAGGAGGGAAAATAATGCAAAACTGAGTTGACTTGAGTTAAAGATTTACTCTGGGATTTAGTAGAATTGTGCCTGTAATTTGGAGGTGTATGTTTGGAGGTATACTTCTGGGTTAACACCCAGCTCTAGTGGGCAAATTGACCTATGGATCTCTGTGGAACTCTAGCTATCAGAGACATACAGAACCAGGATGCATCTTTACATGCTAAGAATTACAAGGGAATGAGATTTTGGATTTAGGAAGACTGACCACCATATGAAAAATAGGTATACAAAGGGAAAAAAATTAAAAGCAAAGTTACAAGGTTACAGTTAGTTTGTTCATGGTAGACAGTCCTCAGTTTTCTCACATTTATCTTGACTCCAAGGGTTGTCCAAATCAGTACTGTAGGGCTCATGGTTTCTAGTATGATTCTTCCCTGTGCTAATCCCACAACCCATGACCCTCCTGCCACTACCACCACCACATGATAGTCCTTTTCAGTGGAGAACGTTTGGATCAAACTACTTTTCAGATAATATTTGGATAGCAGAGTATTAATGCCAAGTAACTAATAATTTTAAAGTAGTTTTTAGTTTAAAATAAAGATCCATAGGTCAATTTGCAGGGATGGGGAAATTATGTGGACTAAATCTACCCTATCAAGGTATTCTCTTTTGCATAGTCGTGAATAAACTTTGACAGATTCACTTTCTTTTGGATTTCTTTTCTTCAAAAGGTTAACTTTATCCATGGGATATTAATTCTAGGATATTCAACCTTCTTTGAGAACTTTATTGATATATGCAAGTGATATCATGTATTGAAATTTATGTGCAAATTTTAATCCATTTCCTATTTCAATGCATTTGTCATTGATAGAATTTAAGACTGTAGAAGGGTTTATTTTTCTTGTTATTTCTAAAAAAGTTTCATATTTTATTTTTAGGGTAAAAGTTGTTGTTAAAAAAAGTGATAAATTGGAAAATAAAGTTAAAAGAATTGGACCACACATAGAAATCTTCCAGGTATTCCAAGTAAAAAGCAAACTCTTCATTACCAAAAACATCATTGACATGGTCACCCTCATGCAGGCTCATGTCAGGGGGTGGCTTGAACGCAAGAGATTTCAAAGACTAATGTCCAAGGTAAGACATGCATGAGATTTTATACTGTGTTCTAAAATCCTTAGTCATCTGGTCAATAGGTCTATAATCTTTCTAAGTAGAGTTCTGTCTACATATTTTTGATTAGGAAAATGTTATGAATAATCTGCTCTGGTGACAGCTTCAGATTGTGCCAAATCAGATACTCTTGAACAAAAGGCCCCACTTATCCTTAACAGTTCTGAGACCACTTACTCTTAAAACAGTATAAACTGTCTTTGCACTAATATTGTTTCTTCTTTGCTATTTATTTTCTCTTCAGAGGAACTTTCACTTCCCACACTTCTGGGTATTTTTTTGCAGTACACAAATATTACATTTAAAAAGAACTATGCCCTCCCTCCCAGTATCTATGTGGACAACTTTTATAGACAGCTCTCCTGGCTTTGACTCCTAAAATAAACTATGAGGAATTCTTTTGGCTGGGTAAATGCAAAAGAACCTGGCTGCATGCATCTTGGCAAACCTTTGAGAGATGTAAAATGTCCTTGCCTGGAAGGCTAAAGCTTGGTGACAAACTATAAAGAGAAAATGAGATAAGAGGTGAATTTTAATTCCTTTCTCTCTGGGAGGAGTCTTCTAGAATGGACTTTCAGGTGGCCCCCCCCGAACACATTTGTCCTGAGAGTGATGTAGCCACCGGGTACCCCTACCAAAAAGACCCCTGCCATAATAATAACACATAAACTTCTCTCCTAGTCAACAAGATCATTACAAAGAATGTCAGCAGGGTTTCTGCAGGGAGCTCATTGTGGTTTAAAGCCTCCTCTTTCTTGTAAAAGCCAGGTTTACTATGAGATGGTGTCATAGACTCTGCCTCAAGAAAACTTGCTGAGCAAAGGTTACTATTTTTGTTTTTCTTGGTAACAACTTGTGAAACCTCTGTCTAGCCTAAGAATATGGGACATAAGAGTAACTGTTATGTACTGTACCCACTGTCATGTAGCTACCCCACTGAGTATAAATCTAAAAGAATTTCAAGATTTGGGATTCAGATATTTTTAGGCATTAGTTGGTCTGAATAGCTGTAGCTTAAATAAACCTGCTTTCTGAAAATTCCTTGGGTGTCCAGCCTCATCTGTCTTATATCAATAGCACAGTGACACTGTTAGAAGTAGTTCATCTGCTTATCTCTGGGTATAAATTTACGCATGTATTAGTTTGTACACATAATAGACATATGTAGTTCTGGTGATTGAACATGTTAATGCAGATAGGTGCTGTATTTGTTATATAAGTGAAATAATGGAAGCTTAGAGAAGTTAAGTCATTTGCTCAAAGTCAAGCAGCTGGTAAATTACAGAGCTAGGATTCAAACCTATGTCTGTCTGACTCCAAAGGCTGTGCTTATTTTGCATTTGGAATCACCTGTTTCAACTCCAGTAGCCATGGCCAGTTGCTGTCTAAACCAATTTAAAGCCATATCTTGAACCTTTCTCTCGGGCTCTAGACCCAGGTATTAAATTGCCTGCCTGAAAGATCCATATTAAGTCACATTCCACACACTTCAAAGAACTCATTTTCTTCCTCCACACAGCAGTTCCTCTCCTCTGCTACCTGTGTTCATATCTTCTCTCATCCCTTGTCCAAGCCATAAACCTGGAATTCTCTTCAATCCCTTCAACTTCTGTATTCCTATATCCAATTGGTTATGATTTTCATAACGTTATTTTTTTCCAGCAGTGCTAGGAAGCGCACCCAGAACCTCACTTGTCCAGGGCCTCATTCTTGCTAGGCAAGCATTTGACCACTTAGCTTCCTCCCCAGCCCAGCCACATTTCTTATTCTCTCTTATTTTGTGTGTTTCTTGCCAAAGCTTCCATCATGTAAACTTACATGGTGAAGAGCAGTAGTCTCAGTGACCCCTTGCCATGTATGTTTTCCCATCTCATCTTCTGCTACACACTGCATTTAAAACACTCCCTTCTTATGCCCTTATCTTTTGATAGCCCTGTACTGATTATAGTAGAGTGAACTTTCTAACATAATATGTAGGATCTGCTTGTTATGGCTCGTGCCTCTGTCCAACTTCAATACATGGCTCTTATTCACATAGTCCCAGTGTTCTAGCAAACTTCTAAATATTAGTATGGGTAATAATCTCTGGGTTTTATGCTGTTACCTTGGTCTGGAATACTCTTCCACCCATATCTTCATATGAACTCCTGATTTATTTTTCAAGATCATTGTAAGTATATGCAGTTAGACATTCTCCCTGATCCATCAAGCAGAGCTGATCTCTCCATTCTTCTTGGTCATTATAATGCACAGTTCTCTTCAGTGTAATGGTCTCATACGTGTCTGTCATGGGCAGTATATTTTACATGAATTTTGGGGAGCACATACCCTTTATTTTTGTATTCCTATCAATCACCGTACACTGTCTTGATGTATTATATACAGTGTCTCACTTTAACTATGTGCACTTATTACCTGCCATTTTTCTTATTTCACTTCTTGTTTTTGTATGTTTATGTTCTGTTTTGGTGAAATACATTGTAAACTCTATGAGGACAACAATCTGTCTTGTTTGCTACTGTTTCCTACTATTTTCAAATGTACAGTATCATGATTAATGTATGGGAAGCACTCAACAAATATCTATGGAGTGGGTGAATTGATTGGACAGATTATAGTTGTAGAAGTTTATCATGGCATTCTAACAAGATATATCTTTAAGGTTCTTTCAGCATAGTTTTGATGTATGCAGCATAATTTATAGCATTTCCTAGTATCAGGCAGAACTATGGTCATTCCTAATTTCTGGGGCAACAATAGCTCTAGAAAACTTAGTGAGCAAGAATGGGCCCAGGATGAGATTAAAAAGAGAAAGTGACAAAGAATATAATGAATTTCTATGTTGAGATAGAATTGGAGATGAAAAGAATGGTAAGTACTTTTAGAGGAACAAATCCAATATGAACTAGATTATTGACTTTTATTTGGTTATAAAATTTGTTTGTGATCACTGATTTTTTTTTTTAAATTCCATCACTGGCATGGTACTTTATATAAAATTGGATGACTGCTTTGTTGATATGGTTAAAGTTGTTTTGTCTACTGTCAAATTGCTAGTGGGACAGTCCTGTGATTCAATCAGTGGTGTTTCCAGGACTGTGCCTACGTGAAGGGATGCTATCGGGGGAATTCTTAAGAGGCTTTCTGCTCTAGAGGCTGCACAGAAAATCACTGGATAATTGTTAGCACGGTGGCAATCTTTCCACTGGGAGACTTCCATCATCTTATTACGTGGCTGCTACTACAAACATTTTTGCTTTGGACAGTGTCTGCTATAATGTCACTTTAAGATCACTCTAGAGACTATATGATTTCCATTATTTCTTGTGAGATGCTCTCAGTTTGGGTTCATTTGGAAATAATGAAGCAGTATTGAATTACCTTACCAATCATACACAAGAAGAGTATGGAGAGAGCTCTATTTAACACTCAGCATAACTCAAATTGTCCTTTTCTTTTCAAAATCTCTGTTTTGTTTGCATGTGTTTGAGTGTGTTAATGATGTTTAAAAAATCATAAAAACACAAAACAAAATAATTTCCTCAAAGTAATAACTCTAAGAGTTCACTATTTTACTCTGAATATTTATAATTAAAATTTTTGAATTTTATCCCATGTGTTACATCCAGTTGCTGTTGGCCAAAGATACTGAAATTCCAGCACATTTGAATGGATGATGGTTGCAGTAAGAAATAATTTTTGAAATTGGCTTGGAATACCATTTGTTAAATAAATAAAATTGGAACAACAATGGAAAATCTGAGCTTTATGGTTACTATACCAATATCCTATGCATAGGTCAATGTCTTTAATATTTTGGAGGTTATAGAATCTTTTGAAATTTTGATGAAGTATGGATTGCATCTCATTATCCACCCCCCCCCCAAACAATAACCCTAGATGTAATAACAAAATACTTAAATCTATTCAGGAACTCTGTGGAATAGGTAGCATTATATAATTTTACTACATAAATATATTGACTTCTAGCTACCTAGAAAATTATGTTCATTTATTCAGTAATGTATATTTTATGATAAAAAGTTTGATGGAAATTTTATTAAAAATTTGATGATAATTACTGTATATTGGGCCTAAGCCCAGTATCTGTTATGCAGATAACACAAAGAAGGCTTAGGTTCTGTGGGGCACTTAGCAAAGCCATGTAACCCAAAGGGCTGTGTCTAGTACTGCTGTCACTTCACTAAATCCTATGAGGTCTGATGCAGACACTGAACCCAAGTTATCCCTGTCTCCAGAAATGCTGCCCTTAGAAAATGGATATTGCAGCCACAATTCATTTGCCACACAAATATGTTTCCCAATGTTTTCCTTGTGAAAGCTTTATTACTTTTGATTCAAGGTCCAGGGTTGGTGCAGATAGTGAATGACATTTTGTCCCATGTTTATATCAAAGCAACAGTAAAGGGATGGGTCATGAGCATCTTCCTTTGGCTTCAAAATTGTAGGAAATGGGTTCTGCTTCCCGTTAGGATTCATATGGTGGGAAATGCCCCAAAATACAACCAATTTATCATCATCATTATTATTTTAAAAGGACAAGACTCTTTGAACAAAAGGTAGATTAAACATAAACATTGGAAAATGTTACTTAAATGTTGAAAAACACTAGCAAATGTTCAGAATCTATAATCTGATGGAAGAAGAGGCAGATAGTGAAATTATGCTAAATAATGTTTGTAGTTAGGCAAACAAGAAATATTATTTTGTCAATAATGATGTAGTAAGAAGTGTAGGTTTGAATATAGTATTTAAAATTTTCAGAGAAGAATCAGAAAATCTATCAAAGGTGAAGAAAAATAAAATGATAACTACAACCTTCAACGAATAATAGTAAAAAGAAAATAGCACGGTAGAATCAAATGTATAAAGAAATGAACTAAAAAAAGAAACGAAAAAAATCACAAAATAGGCAAAAAACACAAAGTTCAATTAAATTAACAGGAATATAGGATATAGATGAAAATGTAGGTTCTTGAGTATTTCTATTCTGGTTTTGAAACTAATATTGCAACTAACTAGGTATGAGGCCTTGAAAACTTATTTAAAGTTTTTCCACTTCAATCTTTTCTTTTATAAGATGGTATACAAAGCACATCAAAGGAAAGCTACTAAGGAAAGTTTAGAAATTTTAGTACATTCTAGAACAATGAAATAATGAAAAAATAAATGAATTAAATTTGTAATTCAAGAAGTCAAGAATAGGAAACTAAAAAGGAAGGAATTAATAGAGAAATTAATGATCTATAAAATGTAAAAAAATGAATTTTAAATAAAATGGAACTGGCTGTTTAGAAAAGAAAGAAACTTGAAATGAATTTTTAAAGCTTAATTTAAAAAAAAAACTTATAGTAAAATGTGTAAAATGCATATATGGAAGAGTGATATAGTCACAGGTAACTTAATTAAAAAATTAACACATATGTAGGAAAGGTATAATTTCTTTAATATTCAAAGTTTTAAGAAATCAGAGAAAACCTGTAAGAGCCCAGCCAAGACTAAGTAAAGGACATGAATGAATAGTTTTCAAAGAAAAGAAATAGAATTGAGCACCCAGAGTTGACAGCTCAGGAAATAATTATCCATTATAGAATAATTCCTTAATAAAAGTTTTTATATACCTTTATTTTATTTATTCATTTTTATGTGGTGCTGAGAATCAAACCCAGTGCCCCACACATGCCAAGCAAATGCTCTACCACTGAGCCACAGACATAGCCCCTTAATAAAACTTTATTTATCTTTCTAGTTGAATGTGTTACATATTATAGAAATATGGACAGAAAAATAGGAAGCATCTATGAAAGTAGATGTCATTGAAACCTCTATTCTGTAGGAAGTAGGACTATCTGAGGGCAAGAACTCAGGGAGGAGCTCTGATCTTCAGGGAGATCATCTCAGTCCAGAGTGCATCTATTCAACCAGCACAGGAATCAACAGTCAATACAGCCAAAGTCTAAGAAATTGGGTGAAATAAATTAGACAAAAAGGGTAGATCAAATTAAGTATAAATAACCATACTGTTTGTATTATTTATAGGCTTTGTATCATGGACCAAATTTGAAAGAAGTTATTAACATGTATCGGGGATTAATCCACCGTGTAAGGTGTCGACTTGGTCTCCGGAGGACAAGACAAATTATAAACTTTTCAGAGCTAGAGGAATGGATGGACAGAAAAAAATGTAAGTGACACAGTCATTTCTTGTTGGATTTTAGGTTTGGAATTGTTTAACCATTGAAATTTTATGTATAATTACCTTTAGTAACCAAAGGTAAGCCGTATTTTATATTCCTGAAAGCTATTTGCATTTTAAGGTGGTATATTTATATAATTGGATTAATTCATTATGATCCTCTGTTGATAAGGAACAAAAAGCTCATTCTGGCTAAGCAAAAAAAAAAAAAAAAAAAAAAAAAAATCCAAGGATATTGAAAGGGAGATTATCAGAAAGAGAACTGAAGAATTAGATCAGATGGAATATGAATCAGAGGTGCTATAGAGAGATGGAAGGAACAGGAAAGAAAAAATTTTACTTGTCCCTGGGAGACATATCAGCTTATATCATTTAAAGAATTCCTTTGGGGGGGGGCAGGTACCAAGGATTGAACTCAGGGGCACTCGACCACTGTACCACATCCCCAACCCTATTTTGTATTTTATTTAGAGACAGAGTCTCTCTGAGCTGCTCAGCACCTTGCTGTTGCTGAGGCTGGCTTTGAACTCACAATCCTCCTGACTCAGCCTTCCAAACCTCTGGGATTACAGGCATGTGCCATAGCACCTAGCTCATTTAAAGAATTTTTGTTGTTGTTGTTGTTCCAAGGCTTTAAATTCAAATCCAGGGAGACCTCAAAAGATTGGTTTGGCCTGAGTCATATTTCTGACTCTTTGCAGTGGGATGGTCAACCTTGCTTGAGAGTTGCCCAGAGGCTCTGTCCACTGAAGGAGGGATTGCTGTGTAAATGAAAATTAAATATTGATAGCAGAGGAATAGTCAGTGGATACTGAGTGGACAAAACCACACATTGCTTGTTAGTGTTGGCAATCTATCCCTGGCTCTGCAATGTGTAGCTCAGCTTTCAGAGATCATGATTTCTATTTATAATAAATGAATCAAGTATTGCTGAGGACTAGGATTGATTATTAGATCTGAATAGATTATTAGTTTCTCGAATAACAAAAAATCAATTATGAAAATAAATTATATTTAATTTATATCATTTTATGGATTTATAAGACAAAAAGTATTATATGTTTGGCCATCTCAGCTAGTTATAAAATGTTTATTTCACATTAAGTACTGTAAATTTCATGAAGACAGGGACTACAAATTTTTCAATAAATGCCACTATTTAACGAATGCCTGGTTTATCAGAAGGGCTCAAGAAACTTGGTAAAGGATCGTTTTCATTAAGTTTATTAGTCATGATAAAATTATTTGCCAAAAGATATTTATAAATTGTCAGAACTCTTTGGATTAGAACAATTCCTTTCCTGTGGCTAGAAGTTGAGGAAGGAAGAAGTTAGAGACAGATGTTCCAGCCACAAGCACTCAGAGTTGAAGACCTTCACTCCTAAACTCTCCACCCACTAGTATAAAACTCAGTAAGAGATTCTTATCTTTTATGTATAGTAGCTTTATATTCTATCATCTAATATGTATATACTGATTTTATAATATTTATCAAAATACACACTAGGACTTGACAGTGGTACACTGACCTCTCTTTACCCCTCCACTTTAGTTTTCCTGCTGACCTCCAAATCGTATACCATTCCCATAAGGGTCCTGCTATTTTATGCCATTTTAGCTTGGTACCCAAACCTCTGTCACAAATTCATTTTTAACCTTATAGAACCTTGCTTATTTTTCTTCATTTTACCTTCTTTCTGTGGCTTCTCCTCCTTGATTTGTAAGTGGAGATTTCAATATTTTTTTCATCTTAAAATAACCTCTTAGTTTGGAAGGGATAAACAAAAAACTAATGTAGTGTCTGTTTTCTATCCTGGACCCTGATCAGACTTCTAGTGGAGAACTCTTTGAGTAAAAAGTCCTTAAAAAGTAAGAGGTGGTCCAAGTGGACAGATGGAGGAGGAACCGTGTTCTAGGCAGAGGAACTGCAAGTACAAAAACTTTCAGTTGCAGGCTTGCTGGTTTGGGAGGAAGTCAGGAGACTGCTTTTATGTGGAATTGAGTTTGTGAGTGTGAGCAGATCTATATGGGATTGGAGAAGTAGTGGGGAGCTCAGGTCATATCACACTTCATAGGCCCTTGTAGTTTACCCTAAGAGAGCTGGGAATCCGTTGGAAGATTTTGGACAAAGAACTATGGTGCAGCTTATGTTGAACACACCACTCTTGTACTTGTGTTGAGAATAGGCTCACAAGACACAAAGAATAAAGGAGCTCAGTTAAAACAGATGGTTCTCTGCCCAACACAGGATCTGAACAGTAAAATAGGGTTAGTTAGCTAGCTGAATAATTTAAAGAATTACCAACAGATGTATCCATTTACATGGAATGTTAAAGTAACTGTAGCATCCACAGAATTTACGAGTTCTTTTTGTCTTCCTGTTCCTAGAAAAATTTCTCTGACCTTTCTCTGTGTATTGACTGGTAATTGGGTGATGATATTTGACAAATCTCCCTGTACATTTTTAAGCATCTTTTAGTCCTTTGAAAGTTTCATTAACTTCCATGATTTAAGTTTTATATTAAACCATGGTTCTACTAGTCTGGCATATTAATTCTGCTAGTGTTTTGCTGAAGGTTTGCTTGTAGGGCATCCTTTGCAAGCTAGGGACACTGTGATCTCTTTATTTAGTCACAAAGCCATAATGTTAATATGTGCATCACTCTGATCTTATGAGAAACATCTAAAACTGATTAGTTCAAGGAAACATAACCTAAAGATACATATACTTTTTTAAAGGAGAAATATGTTTACATAAGCAAAAAATAAAAATGAAAAGTAACATTCTTTGTGTCTTACATGTAGTTTGGGTTTCTCCAGATTAAGATCCCCAAACTGAGGATTTCAAGTGCAAATATATCAGGAGTTGATCCCAGAAGATGCGTTAGTGGAATGGAGAAGTGAGACAGGAAAGGGACAGAATTCAAAACAGAATGCATTATTAAGGGAACTCAAGAAAACAGTAGAGCCAACTTGCTTCAAGTTTTTGTCCACAGTTTCTTCCCTGCTCCCTAGTCAGGAATTGAGGGCCAGTCCAGTGGGGGTCTTAACTCCCTGGTATGTCTTGCTTCCTGCACAGGTGGGCAGAATAAAGTCCTGGGCAATGAAATGCAGATGCTGGCACTTCCAAGTTAAGTCAAAATGCACAGGAAAGTAATAGAGAAGAAGATATTCATGTGGCATCAAAAGCAACTGCTTTACTTTATTTGCCAAGAGAGAGAGATACATAGATGTAAAAAGTATAAATTTGTTTATTTTGCTGCTGGGTTTTAAGATTTTTCCAAATCTACTACTCATATCTACTACTCATATTTCTCCAAATCTAGCTACTCATATCAGTGAATTACTTAATATTTCTAAATACTAACTATTTCTTGAATTTGTTGATATCTCATCACTATCTCCTTCAATGAATGAACCAGTGAATGAATGAATGACTATAAAATTGAAATCCATATGGTTGAGTGCCAGGATGATATAGTCCTGTTAGAAACTACTCTGATGCCTCTTCTCATTGGGAGACCTTACTTCAAAGCTAGATCTGCTTCAGGCAGTCCCTGTCTTACTGTCAATACGGACAACATTCTGCTTTATGGGGTTAATCAAACATATTTTAGAGTGGAGACTCAATATCACCTTTTAAAAATATTTTTTATTGGTACTTATAATTATACATAACTGTAGGATTCATTATGCCCTAGTCGTACATGCACATCACATAATTTGATCAGACTCATTCCCCAGTACCTTCCCTTTCCCTCCTCTCCTCCTTCCCTCATCCTCTTGCTGTACTGATCTCCCTTCTATTATTATTTAAATTAGTACATTATAATTATATGTAATTATATAATATATGGGATTCATTCATAGCATACTTTGGTTTATTTTTTTCCCCAGTATTTCCTTATGCCTTCCCCTCCCTCTTCCCTCTTAATCCCTTTTCTGTACTCTTATTATTCTCCGCTCTATTTGAATAAAATTTATTTTTTTAAAATCCCATCCCCACCCCTGTCTCTCTGTCTCTGCCCTCCACATATGAGAGAAAACATTTGACCATTGACTTTCTGAGTCTGGTTCATTTCGCTTAGCATGGTGTTCTCCAGTTTCATCCAGCAAACGCCATAATTTCATTCTTCTTTATGGTTGAATAGAATTCCGTTGTGTATATAGACGACCTTTTCTTTATTCAGCCATCTTTTGATGGGTACCTAGGCTGATTCCATAAATTGGCTATTGTCAAAATCATCAAAATCACATTTTTGAAAGGAAAAAAATGTTTATGGAGAACTTTACTTACAAAATGTATGCATCAGTTCTCTTGGTCATTATCTAACTCCTGTCTAATGTCAAGTACAGGAGATCGGTGATAGGTGGCCCAACTGAGTGGTTTTTGATGGTAGCCTGGAACTGGGGGTGCAGATGGGCAAAGTACCATAAAGTAGGAAGTAGGAACTTAGGAAGTCAGTGAGAAAAAGTAGACATTGCTCCCAATTAGGGGCTAAATCAGAAATAGAATAAGCAGTACAAACTGGAATCAGCAATTTATGCAGTTAGGATGTGAGTGGGGAGACAGAGAGAGATGAACAATTAAAGGACTTTTAATAAATAATGAATACTGAAATGGATCAACAGGTGTCAGGCTTCCAAGAAATTTTGACAATGCTGGCATGGATGTGAAAAAAAGGAACTCTAGTTCACTGTTTATGGGAATGTAAATTAGTACAGCAATTATGGAGAACAGTATGGAGCTTGCTCACAAAACTAAAATTAGATCTACAATGTGATCCAGCTATTCCACTTCGGTGTGTAAATCCAAAGGGAATAAAATCAGCATATAAAAGAGATACTTACACACCTATGTTCATAATGCCACTATTCATAAGAGCTAAGATGTAAAATCAGCCTAGATGCCCATCAACCCCTGAATGAGCAAAGAATATGCAATATATATATATATATGTGTGTGTGTGTGTGTGTGTGTGTATGTGTATACACATGCACACANCCTTCCCCCTCACACCATCATATATATATTTTGTATAACGATGAGGGTCTCCTTCCATCTTCCATGCAATTCCCCTTCTCCCTCCCATTCCCTCCCACCTCTCTTCCCTGTTTAGTGGTAATCTTCTTCTCATTCTCTTCCTCCCTACTCTGTTTTGAGTCACCTCCTTATATCAGAGAAGACATTCGGCATTTGTTTTTTAGGGATTGGCTAACTTCACTTAGCATAATCTGCTCTAATGCCATCCATTCCCCTGCAAATGCCATTATCTTGTTATTTTTTTAGTGCTGACTGATATTCCATTGTGTATAAATGCCACACTTTTTTTTTATCCATTCATCTGGTGGGTGTCCCCATCCTCCCTCACCACTCCATGTGTGTCCTTCCCAAAGCTGCGCGCTTGCGCTTGGTGTAAGAGGACGACCTTCCCTGATAGAGGAGGACCGTTCTTCGGTCAAGGGTATGTGGGTAGCTGCGCTCCCCTGCTAGAACCTCCAAACAAGCTCTCAAGGCCATCAGGCTTCTTGAATCCTGGAAGCATGTCAGCAGATAGGAAAATAAAGCTGGGGTCAAAGTCATTTCAAATCCAGATGAACCTTTGAGGTGGCTTGCACTTGGTATCATTTATAAAGAACTCATTTTCTTTTACCTTTTTGGACTTTCAGACTATGAAACAAAGTTTGCCAAGAGAGAAGATTGGCAGGGATTAGAAAGAAGTGATCTCCTTAAGTACTTTAGAGACTGTGGCCATTACCCAACCCAGAAGCAGATTGATGAGTATTGGGACTTGTTCAACAAAGGTAAGGAGCACCTGATGTCTTTTCTGCTCTTCCCTTCTTATCTTTTCACTTTCTTCTTTCCTTCTCCCTACTTTTCTCCCTTGTTTCTTCCTTAGTTGATTCATCCCTACCTTTCTTCTCTTACTTTCACTAAATTTGTTTTAAAAGTCATTTTCCTCAAATCTCTTTGTATCTGAGTTTAGTACATATGAAGGAAGGCAGGTTAAACAATGTTAATAAGTTTATTTTTAACTTTTATATCTCGTGAATATCTATTTTGATATGACAAATTCCACATAGCTGAATATACTTTAAATGATAAAATTTTAAATACTGATACTAATAATTGTTCTCCTGGATAGTTACATTTGGTTCTGTTAAATACAGTCAAGTTTAAATATATCAATATCATAAACTATTTCAATACAATAGAATTTTACCATTAGAAAATGATTTCTTTTCTGAACAGTAAATAAATGAGAGGATAATATTGTCTGACTATATTTAACAATGTATATGGAGTAGCATTTCACTCTTTTCTGGATCCTTAGTAGATTGGTGGGAATTGTCACTGGGGTATAGGAAATACCAATGAATTTTCCTTAAGATTCTTTTCAGTTTTTCTTTCATTTATTTCTCAGATTTGTTGAAATGTAATTGACAAGTAAAAATATTCAAGTTGCTTGATATAATCATTTACCACAATTACCACAATCAAGTTAATCAAGCCACCTAGCATCATCTATAGTTGCTCTTTGTGTGTGTGTGTGTGTGTGTGTAAGTGTGTGTGTAGGTGAGGGGGTGAGGCCACTTAAGATCTTCTCTGAGCAGATTTTAAGTAAACAATACAATGTTATCAACTATTTTTCTTCCTCCTTTCTCTTATTTGTATTATAGATCACGGTGCTGTATATTAGATGTCATTAGTATCCACTCCATAAAAGAAAGTTTGTATGTTTTAGCCAACATCACCTCATTTCACCCAAAACTCTTCCCTTAGCAACCACCATTCTACTTTCTGCTTTCATGAGTTCAACTGTTTTTTAGAGTCCACCAATAAAGGAGTTCATACATTTTTTGCCTTTCTCTGTCTGGCTTATTTTACTTAGCACAGTGTCTAGTTGGTACATTGTCACAAGGACATGATTTCCTTCTTTTACAAGACTGAATCATATTCCATGTGTACATGTAGATTTTCTTCATCCATTTGTTCCTTAGTAGACATTTACTTTGGTTGCATTCCTTGATTATTGTAAGTAATGTTGCAGTGAACATATGTGTACAGATATCTCTTAGACATACTAATTTTATTTTCTTCAGATATTTACCCAGGAATGGGTTTTTGGGTCTTGTGGTTTTTAATTAAGAATTTCCATATTGTTGTCCATAATGGCTGTACCAATGCACAATCCTATCAACAGTGTTTTTGTGTTCCCTTGTCTCCTAATCTTCACCAACATTTCTTTCTTGTCTTTTTGATAATAGTCATCATAAGGTATGTGAGTTGCTATCTTATTGTGGTTTTGATTTGTATTTTGCTGATGGCCATTTGGGGAAAAAAAGTCTATTCAGGTTCTTTACCCATTTTTAGTTGAATTCTTTGTGGTTCCCTTGCTATTAAGTTATGTGAGTTTGTATATTTTGGATGATATTAATGCTTTATCACACATAATGGCATGCAAATATTTTCTCCTATTCTGTAAGTTGCTTTTTCATTTTGTTGGTTATTTCTTTTGCTCTGAGAAGGTTTTTAGTTTGATGTAGTTCCACATTTTTGTTCATTTGGTGGATTTTGTTTCTTTGATTTGTTTGCTTTTGGGATCATATCTCAAAAATCTTAGCTAAGAACAGTGTGAAGGAGTTTCCACCCTGTGCTTTCTTCAAGGAATTTTATGGTTTTCAATCTTAGATTTGAGTATAATTCCTTTTGAGTTAATTTTATGTGTATGAGATAAGGGTCCAATATCCTATCGCACAAGGATATCTGTTTTTCTCTAAGCCATTTATCGAAGATGCTCTCCTTTCTCCATCGTAGAGCACCATTGTCAAAAGTTGTCTATGTGTGGGCTTATTTCTGGGCTCTCTATTTTGTTCTATTGGCCTCTTCATTTTCCTGCCTGTGCCATAGTGTTGTTTTTTTTTTTTTTGGTAATATCATTTGAAATCAGGAAGTATGATGCCTCCAATTATTCTTTTTCAAAATTGATTTGGCTATTTGGGATTTTTTTTTTGGTTTGTTTTTATACAATTTTTAGGTTTGCTTTTTCTAAAATGCTTTTGGAATCTTGGTAGGGATTGCATCAAATCTATAGGTCATTTTGGGCAGCACAGTTACTGTAATGCTCTTCCAATCCATGAAGATAGGCTACCTTTCCATTTATTTGTAACTTTCGTTTCTTTCATCAGTGTCTTTTAGTTTTTAATATGGAGATCTCTCATCTTCTTCTTTAAATTTATTCCTAAGGATTTTATTTATTTTGATGCCATTGTCAAAGAATTTTAAAGTTTTCTTTTCAAATGATTTGTTAGTGTAGGAAAATGCAAATTACTTTTGTATATTAGTTTTTTTTCTTTACTAATGCTGTGGCTTTCTGATGTGTTTAGAGATAATATGTCCACAATTTAATCAAGAATCAAAGGTAAACAAACTAAAACATTTCAGGACCGATTTTTGATATAGGGAAAGACTCACTCCTGAAAGTGTGAGTAAATATTGAAGCTTCATTGTATTTTGGAGCTCCTCCCCTTCATTCTTAGTGCAGATTTACCCAGTTCTTCATCTACAACATTGTTTTGCTGTTGTCCTAGTACAATGAACATTTTTCAAGACTTTGATAAATATTCATTCACTTTTTGACAGAGACATCCAAATCACTTTGCATTTCTGTGGTTATGACTAGGTTGTTTCAAATTATTTTTCCTAATGACCAAAATAGTGAATATAAAAAAATGTGGGAAATACTGTAATATATAAAATTTCTAAGAAATCAAATTTGGTAACAGCGGATTTCTATCTTTCCATTTTTTTCCTGTGCACATTACGTTAATTTTTATGAAAATTGATATTTTTACATATTGCTGGAGTATCTGATTTTTTGCTTTTTAATAAGTTTCCAATCCATAAATATATTTTATCACATTATTTATGACTAGTAATCTGTCATGATTATATCTGTCCTATCATACATTTGCTGTTTTACATTTATGTTGTTTTATTTTCCTTATAATAATAAAATTTTTAAAATTAAGCAAAGCAAAATATTGTTTCAGAACTTTACAAATTAGTGTTAGCAATTTAATTATAAGGCTTTTTTCAAGTTAGTAGTTTCATAGGGATATTGTCCTCTTCCAATTACTTTGGGCTACATGATAATGGGTTAGATTTAGAGCATAGCTCTAGAATTAACTTGTTTAGGTTTTTTTCCTCACTTTACCTCTTAACAGCTATGTGTCTGGACAAGCTGTTTATTGCACCTATGCTTGTTTTTCTCAATTATA
The DNA here is from genome assembly GCF_001458135.2 of Marmota marmota marmota. Taxonomy (NCBI): domain Eukaryota; kingdom Metazoa; phylum Chordata; class Mammalia; order Rodentia; family Sciuridae; genus Marmota; species Marmota marmota. Next base: position 7,369,306 of record NW_026000057.1, on the reverse strand, counting down.
AAAAAATGATAATACCTACATCATTGGACTATTGTGAGGCTTAAATGAAATTATTCATGTAAAATATGTGAGCCATGATAAGTGCTCAGTAAATGTTTGCTAATATTATTCATTAATAATTCCTGTACATCCATATTCTTATAATTGTTTTCAATTATTTTTATTTTGAAACTGTCTAAATATTGAATCCATTGGATGCTGACTCATTTTTATAGAGATTTTTGTATTAAATGTCATCCATTGGCTTCTACATGTATGTTTGGTTTTGATTATCATAATGAACTTCTTGCTAAAGCAGGTGGTATTCTCATTTATGCTCATTTTGAAGATAAGAGAACTGAGACTTAGAGGCTTTCTAAACTCATTGTTAAACTGAAACTTTAACCCTTCAATCACAGGTCAATACTCTTTTCATTTTATCATGTAGAGACATTTTTAAAGATCATTATTATGAAAACATAATTGGATGATTAAGACATCTCAGCAGCAGAGAGTGACTTTTATTTATTTTTCTCCTATTTGCTTAATGCTTTGCAGTATAGTAGGTTTTCTGCAAATGAATGAGTCTATTAAGATTCATATTAAAGTTAGAATTTTCAAAATTGTTTTTATACAAATACCTAAGACTAGGATGCTTTCTCTTTGAGAAAGGGTCCATTGCAACATTGTAATTATATGTCCCATTCTATTGTTCTGTTCAGTAAAACTAGTTCTTTTGGTGCAGAGGAAGCTTTTTCTTCTTTCACTTAAAATGGAGGCACTATTCTAAAGTAGTGGAAAGAAAATAATATTTATGGAAAAAGGAACAAAACTGTTGGATTTCTGTTTGCTACTAATATATATTCCATTTTAAAAGAATCTGATTTTATGCATTTTAGATTGTCAGTCATCTTCATTCATACTGACTTCTTTGATTGGAGATAATAGCTCCAGATGTGCAACCTACACATTTTCTCATCCAGTAGAATATTTCACCTAATGCAGATGTAGTTAATTCAATTGATTAACTTCTTCAGTGTACAGCACCAAGTAGGTCACATTCCTAAAACTGTATGTCTTCAGGTATTTTTAGCTTTTTTTTTTCATTCTTTCTTTTTTCTTTCTTTATTCTTATCACTATGGTAACAAAAGAATTTGTGACTGAGGACATGAATTTCATCTGAAAATCTTCCTTTGGGAGAATGAAGCATCTTCAAGCTGTGTGTAGTCTGATCTTAAGAGCTGCAGACCACACAAACATGAGAACTTTTTCCTGATATTCACTTAAATCCAAAATAAATGAAACCATTGACAATAGAAAATAGCACTACTGAAAGTAAGGGGAAAAATGCATTGTGCTTGTAGATCATCATCGAATCACACATTTGCCTATTCTGCAGAAATTTGAACTATCAAGATTCTCCCAACATGTAAATTAAACTTTTAGTTCACTTTCTACAATTAGAATGATCAGAAACTGAATGGGATGCTAAGTCCATTTTTCGTGTGGAGCTCCAGTCAAAAATCAAAAAGAAAAATTTTAAATCCAAAATGTAGAAGGCATTCCTATGTTACTTAACCTGAAATACCCTTTGTGTCTGAAGAAATGATTGCCTGAGATGTGATGTGAATTATTGTAGAGTCCGTGACTAGTGGTTGGTAAATCAAAACCTCACCCTGGACCTCCCTCTTCAGAGCACAGCCTTGTCCACCACAAGCTGGAAATGCTCTCTTTTCTGCTCCTTTATCAGCATAGATATGGTTTTATGTTTTTAATTTGGAAACACATAAATATTTTTCTTTTACATTTTTTACATGAACAGGCACTCTAACAATAAAGTCTTAATTGTGTAGAGAAGGGATTCAAAAGGCTTTTTTTAAAAAAAGGTAATAGAAGATTCTTTGGTAAAGAAAAAGAGAAACTGGCAAATTTTAATTTCAAAAGAATGTGGAAGTATCAGACAACATGCTATAAAACCTTTATTTTATTATTATTTTTTCTTTTTTTTTAAAATTTGTTCTCATTAGTTGTACATGACAGTAGAATGCATTTTGACACATCGTACACAAATGGAGCATAACTTCTCATTCCTCTGGCTGTACATGGTGCCGAGTTATACCAGTAGTATTATAATATGTGTATATAGGGTAATAATGTCTGTTTCATTCTTCTGTCTTTCCCATTCCCATGCCCTCTTCTCTCCCCTCACTCCCCTCTGCACAATCCAGAGTTCCTTTGTCCTTCCCTACCTATCCCTACCCCCACTATGAATCAGCATCTGCTTATCAGAGAAAACATTCAGCCTTTGTTTTTTTTGGATTGGCTTATTTCATTCAGCATTATATTCTCTAGTTCCATCCATTTACCTGCAAATGCCATAATTTTATTCTTCTTTAAGGCTGAGTAATATTCCAATACATATATGTACCAAATTTTCTTTATCCATTCATCTGTTGAAGGACATCTAGTTGGTTCCATAGTTTAGCTATTGTGAATTGAGCTGCTCTAAACATTGATGTGGATGAGTCACTATAGTAGGCTGATTTTAAGTCCTTTGGGTATAAACCGAGGAGTGGGATAGCTGGGTCAAATGGTGGTTCCATTCCAAGTTTTTTGAGGAATCTCCATGCTGCTTTCCATAGTGACTGCACCAATTTGTAGTTCCACTAGCAAGTTATGAGTGTACCTTTTCCCTCACATCCTTGCCAACACTTATTGCTTGTATTCTGACTGGAGTGATATAACATCTTAGAGTAGCTTGATTTGCAATTCTGTAATTTCTAGAGATGATGAACATTTTAACACTTAAGAGTGAAATTTAACACATTCTTATTATAAAACATTTTGAAAATACACATTAAAACAGAAGATAAAACAAATAATACTGGCAATTTTATGTTCCAAATGGTTTGAGACTACTGACCATGGTTCAACTAGAATAGACAAACAAGTCTTTAAAAAAATCCCCCAGTGCCACCATTAACATTTGGAAAATGTTCTTGGCAATTTATCTTCTTTATTAATATAATCAAAATATAATCCCATTGTATAAAGGTTGTAAGCACAAATCTCAGTCAAGGACTTGCTGTTTTTTATAGGGACTTGCTTTTTATTCTTTTCATGTCCAAATTCCAGAAATTTCATTTCAGATATGCTTAGGTGGTAATGAGGGTGGAAGGACGTCAATCCCAACTGTAAAACCCAATCTTGGCCACCAATCTACTTTCTGTCTTTATAGATTTGTGTATCTGGGAATCTCTTGTAAATAGAATTATGGAATTGCAGTTTAGGACTGGTTTCTGTCACTTAACAATGTTTTTGAGGTTCATCCGTGTTGTAGTAGGTTATTGATACTTTATTATCAAATAATATTCCAGTGTATGGATAAACCACATTTATTTATCCAGCCATCAGCTAATGGATTTGGGGGTTCTTCCTACCTTTTTGTTATTATGACCAATAGTGCTATGAACATCCATTGGTGGTTTTAATTCACATTTTCCTAAGAATGAAAGATATTGCACATTTTTCATATGCTCAGAAGGTACTTGAATATCTTCTATAGAAGGGCCTATATACAAAATGCAGTGTATTGTCTCAATTGAGAGCTTTATTTCTCATTTTGTTTATTATTCTGAATAAAAATTATCAAATAATGTAAGTTCATGTTATGTGAGTATATATGATATTTTTACCAAGCGCTGTTATTTCTTCTTATTTTATCAAGAGTATATCTGAAGAGCAATTTTTAAATTTTCATAAAGTCAAATTCATTAATATGTTTTCCTCTGGAGTAGGCATTCGGTGTAATATCTAAGAAATTTTTACCTACCACAGGATAAAAAAAGGTTTTCTTCTATAATTTTTGTAGAAACTTTATTGTTTGTCTCTCACTTTTTGGCCTAAGGTATATTTTTCTTTTAACCTATTTGTATATTAAATATAAAGTGTTTTTCTCATCATAAGCATAATCTTTTATCTTGCTGCTTTTGTACAACTTGACAAGCTTTTCCATTGGATCGGAGGCTTTAGTTCATTCATACTTGGTAGAATAATTGATGTGGTTGTATTTATGTCATTTTTACAGCTTGCTTTTTACATCATTCCTCTCTTCTCTGTCCCTGTGTGCCTATGTGACTTTCTTCTTTAGCATTGTACACAAGTATTTTAGTGGACCATTATAATTACACTAGGAATTTTTAAAACTTTTATTTAAAATTTTTATTTTTAATGGTTCTTCAAGAGATTGCAACATACACCCTAATTTAATCACAATATTGTCCAGATTGATATTAAAAGAATTCCAGTTAAACAAAAAAACTGCTTCAGGGCAGCTCCATGACATCCCTCCTCCTTCTGCTATCACTGCTATCACTCTATATTCCATATATAAAATTTATAAACCTAGCAATAGTTTTATAACTATGCCCTTATGTAATCGTATATCGTTAAAGCAGTCAAGAGAGAACTGTGAAAGTGTGTCCTATACGGTTTATATATATATGAATACATTTACTATTTCCTTTGCTTCTCACTATTTCTTGAGATATGAGTTACCATCTGGTGTCTTTTCCTCTCAGTGGGTCTTCTAACGGCGAATCTTTAATCTCTTGTAAGTCTGGAAATGTCTTCATCACCTTCGTATTGGGAGAGTCGTTTTGCTGGATATAGAATTCTTGGTCGCCAGTTTTGGTTTTCAGTCAGTTCTCTGAATATGTCCCTCAGCTGCCTGCTGACCCCCATGGGTTCTGATGGGAAATCTGTCATCCTTGCTTTTTGTTCCCTGTGTATGAAGAGGTATTTCTTCCGTTTATCACACTAGGGGTTCATTGAACTTCTTGGATCTGTAGATTACTATTTTTCATTAAATTTGACTTTTTTTAGCTAAATATTTTTTTCTGCACCTTTCTCTCTCTCTCTCCCTGTTCTATCCTTCTATAATTCTTAGCAATCTTTATATTAGTAAATTTAAAGTTGTCTCAGAGGTTTCTGAGACTGTTTATTTACTTTAAAATTTTTATTTATGTTGTTCTTTAAATTAGGTAATATTTATTGATCTATCTTTAAATTCACTATTTTTTTTTCTTTTGCCTGTTGAGTCTGTGGCTGAGCCCTTTTGTGAATTTTTAATTTTTTAATGCTAGGATTTTGTTTACTCCTTTTGAGGTCTTTGTCTGCTGAATCCATCACTTGAGTCTTCTCAGAGTTAGTTTTTGACTTTTCCCCCCAGACTATGGGGCGGGCTTTCCTATTTCTTTGCATGTCTCATTTTTATTTATTATTATTGAATACTAGACTTTTAAAAACCATTTTGCAATTTATTTATTTTTATTTTTTATTTGTTCTTTTTCATTATACTTGACGATAGAATGTATTTTGACATCAGACACACATGGAGTATAACTTGCTGTTCTTGTGGTTGTACATGATATGGAGTTTCACTGGCCGTATATTCATATATGAACAGAGGAAAGTGATGTCTGATTCATTCTACTGTCTTTCCTTTCCTATTCCCATTCCCTCTCCTTTTCCGCTACTCCACCCTGTCCCATCTGGTGAACTTCTCTCCCTCCCCCAACCTATTGTGAGTCAGTATCCATATATCAGAGGACATTCTGCTTTGGTTTTGGGGGACTGGCTTATTTCACTTATTACGATAGTCTTCCGTTCCATTCATTTACTGGCAAATGCCATAATTTCATTCTTCTTTATGGCTGATGCTGGACATTTTAGATAGTGTATTACTGCAACTATGACTTTTCCCCTTGGACCAAAAGTTTCTTGATGTATTTAATAACTCACCTGGACTTGATATATGGAATCTGATCTGTTTTCCCCAGGGTATTTGGTTGTTCATTTCTCTGCTGTCATTACTTTAGTTCTTAACTCTTTAGAGTGGCTCCTTTAAGGGTTTCTGCATGTCTCCCGGTCAGCCAATGACTGGGCAGAGGATTCACTCAAACACCCTGAGCTCCTGAGGTTTCCACCCATGGCCTGTGGATCTGTGTGTGGGTTGGAGAGCATGTTCAATGTTCAGCCAGTTTCTATGCCTGCTTCATGTTTTATTTTCTGTTGGCACTCTTGAATCTTTCCCTCAGATTCCTGTGGTTTCTTACTTATCCTGGGATCCTTTTCTATGGCCTTTTTATTTCCAGAATTTGCCTTTTAAACTCATGACAAGTGTCTGTTTGGTCCCAACTCTGTTTGGTCTGCACCTGAGGCTAGCAGAACTACAGCTTTCCTCCATTTATTTCTGACCAAGTCTGTTATGAATATTGTCAGTGTCATGGCTGTGAATTTTACCCACCTCTTCAAATCCATTTAGCATCATGTGATGGCTGGTTATAACAGAATGATAATCCGGATCTTAGGCATAATGATATTGTTTCAGGTCTTTACAATTCTTGTCATGGACCAGTTAATAGAACCTAGGACCTTGGAGATCTGTATTTATTCACTAAAGAAGAATAGAATGCTCCATAGTATGGTGGAGGTACATGAGTTGAGTTCTTAGCACAGAATCATAATGATCAGAAAGGCAACAAAGATGATTTAGACCTGGTTTGTACTGGGAAGGTATAGTACCCAAAGTCTGGCAATGAGAATATTCCTTCTACTGTCACTTCTACTTCACCAATAAAGTGAGTCACCAGAACTTTTCTGCCATGGGCTTCTTTAGCAGGATTTGAGGCGTTTGTATTATTTAGCACTGGATCCCTGAGAGAACTGTTGGATGTTCATCCCACCTATTTGATGGTTCTACTGTCAAGGGCCTTGGATCTGTAAACTATGTATTACAAAGATATTACGGTCTTGGCAGTGGGTCTACAACCCTTGTGCAGCAGGATGCCACTTTGTTGGTATTTACTAGGTATTCTCTATTGCTTTCAACCACGAGAGATACAAGCACATTCTCTGTGTGATAATGTTAGGGATAAGTCATAAAATAAGAAAATGCCTAAGAGCCTTCATTGGTTGAGGCAACCCAGAACCTTTCTTTGATGAAGTTTTTGTTTACAGATATATCCCACAAGCATCTCTTGAGCCCTCACATGTTATGAAATGACATATGGTTCCAAGGTCTCAGAGTTCCCATGATAACCAGAGGGGCGTTCGCGCGCATGCGCGTGCACACACAGACACACACACATACACACACACACACACAGAGCTAGATGTTCCAAGTGCTCATCCATTCACACACACATGGAGTGCTGAAATGATACAGATACTAATTATGTCTTCAGCCTGGACATCATGGAAGGTTACAGAAAGTGGTTAATCATTGCAGGGGAGTTAACTAGGTAAGAAAACAAAAACACAGTTTTAACACGTAAGAAATTGTATGCAAGGCAGGTTAGAATATCCAGGCCAACTGACATCACTGAGCATGAGAAAGCCTTTGGCTACTAGTGGGTGAGTGGGGAAGACCTGTGTTACTATGACCCTGCTGGCCTACACATGCCTGGTCAATCTGTGAGATTCTGCTCATTCTGGTTCCTAAAGGATTCACATTATTTTGTGCCCATTAAATCACCTATTATCTGCCTTTTGGACTTCCAAAGGTACAATGCAAATTAGATTTTGAATATAAATCACTTATGTTTCAGTAGGAGCTATTGAAGCACTTTTCCCTAGAACTAAATGAATATCGTTGAGTAAAATAGAGACCAAACACTGCAGGCAGAGAGCACTCTGAAAGGTCTTTGTATCATCACCTTGCTTTAGCTACTTGTCCAACCAGCTGCTCCTACAGTTCTGCAAGCTGTCTCCCCTAGCACTTTTTAAAATATGGTTCTTGACATATTGTCTCATTTTACATTATTTGACTCTGTTAATGCCTTCTTTCACCCTACTGATGGCTACGCAAAGCCCCTTAAAGCCTCCGGAATGATCATGGCGAGTGGGAGACTTTCCCCTTTCCCCCACTTTCCTGTCCTAACCTACAGTCATGTGAGTTGTTGCTCCAATTAGTAAGTTATCCTAATTAGCTATTATGCATTTTTAAAAACCTCTGAGAATTTTAATATTTGGGTTGAAATATTTGTACCATTGTTATGTAAGCTGCACAGAGAATCTGATTAAATTTTGTAATATTACTTAACACCAGCTATTCTTCCAAAGTCTGTCTGTTTTCTTTAAGTAGAAAATAACCATCTTTAGGAAACAGCAGGGACAGCAGGGGTTGGAGACTGGTGTAACTTCAATAAAGGTATAATTACTTTCATAAGTCTGTTAGAGAGCAAGAATTTGGGCTCCTTTTGTTTATTAAGATTACACATCCAGTACTCCTAACATGGAGAGATCTACCGGCAAGGCTTTGTTTTATGAGATTAAATTACTATAATATCAGGGATACAAACTCCTTGAGGAGAACAACTTTGCCATGCAAGTCTCTGATAAATGAAAGACACATTAATACAAAATATTTTATCACAAGTTCTTAGGAAATGCAAAATTTTAATATGGTATAATCATTCCAACATTTTAAACATTGCATTTAAAGCTTTTTTATTCTCTTGACATTTGTCTTGATCCAGAGTCCTGTTAATTCCCATAGTAAAGTGAAAACTTCCAAAGGACTTACAGTAGTTTTCAGCCCTTTATGGTCAGCATAAATTTTGCAATTCTCAGTCCACTTCTTAAGTCACCTTTAGTAATGAAAATTTTCAAGCTTTTCTGATTCAAGCTTTTAAAAGAATTTATGCTTTGCTCAATAACACACCACGAGGCTGCTATGTTGTGAAGCCCATCATGCACTATATAAATTACTAGTGGTATTGAAATGAAAGCTTATGATTTAGATTTGTTAAACCAAACCCTTTGATGGAAACTGCCTTTTTGGCAGCATTTAAGCCAATTGTTAGTATGAAAGGCTCATTTCCTTAAAGTTTACCTCTAGAGCTGTGATAAACCACTTAAAATTTCATTTTGGTAGTTTGATTTTCAAAATTTAAAACTCTGATTGTTTTCATATTGAAATCAACATGAGATTACTGGTGGGTAACTACATCTTTTGTAAGTCATGCTGGATGCAGCATGGAGATGTTTATGAAAGTAAACTTGGGGCATAGTGTTTCAGGCATTTAGAATAAATATCTCATGTTTCTATCATAAAAGATGTTGGGTTTTTATTCTTTAGAAATATTCCTGCCAGTGATTCCTTATCCACCAGTGCTTATTTATTTTTAGCACAATGAGGGATCAAACATTCTTTTACTTTATGTTATTCAGTTGTCTGGATATGGAGGTTTCAATTACATCTTTTTGTGCACTTGTCTCTTAATGAAGTAAATACAGATACAGACATAAGCCCATTGACATAGTATGTGCATTATACTTAGTAATATCCATCAGTGCTGATGGCTGTGTATAATAAGGACAGACATCAGAACCTTCTCTTTATCTTTGTTGGATTTTAACTTTTGGAGTTTAACTTATTGTAATAATCAGAAAAGATATAAAAGTGAGTGTGTACACATAATTGTGCATATTTTCTAGCATTGCAATTTACATTTAAGATTAAACACTCAGTTGAACTAGTGGAGCTGAACCAAGATATCATAACATGTTAGTGAATTAAAATAAACTTTAAAGTGAATACTAAATAATTTATAAGAAAGTTAAGGCACCTAGTTTTTTTAAGTAAGAAAGAAATTTGAATTGATTTAAAGATATCCCCTATATCACTCTCACTCATTAGAATTCTAAAGATAAAAAGAAGTGGTGCAATGAACTCCTTGGGCGTTCTTAGATCTATGTAAGTGTGAGAATTAGTCTTTTCACTTCCACTAAAAATGCAGTTAATATCAAGATAATTTATACAGAATTGATTTTTTATATTAAATCTTTTTCCTTATTAATAGGTTATCTGTTTATTAAAGTTTCAATTTTTCTGTAATAAGGTTTTTTTTTTCACTTTTCTTTCTGTTGTGGCTTAGATGTGGTATCCCCCAAAAGCTCACATGTGAGACAATGCAAGACAGTTTGGAGGAGAAATGACTGGATTATAACCTTCACCTGATCAGTGAATTAATCCCTGGTGGGATTAACTGAGTGGTAACTGGAGGCAGGTGTGGTGTGGCTGGAGGAGGTGGTTCATTGGGGGCGTGGCTAAGGGGAATATATGTTGTTTTGTAGCTGCAGTGTGGAGTCTCTCTCTCTCTCTGCCTCCTGATAATCATGTGAGCTTCTTCCTTCTGCCAGACTCTTCTGCCATGATTTTTAGTCTCACCTGGAGCCCTGAGGAATGCAGTCTGCTGTCTGTGGACTGAGACCTCTGACACTGTGAGCCTTCAAATAAACTTTTCCTCCTCTACAGTTCTGGTTGGTTGCTTTTAGTCACAGCAGTGAAAAAGCTGACTAAAACACCTCCCTAAAAATCTTATAATTTTTTGTTGGGTCCATTCTTAAGTACCTTATTATTATTGTTCCCGTGGAATATGAAGGAGATACATTTCTCTTGCAGTGTTTCTTAGGTTGGGCGCTAGACACACAGGTGATCATTTTTTTCTTTATTTCTTTTTTTGTGTGTGTGTGCCTGAAATACTTCAAAATAAAACTTCCCTAGTTCCTTCCTATTACATATAGAATAAAATGTAAATTCCTAACAAATAACACATGTCCTACCATTCTGACATCAACACCTCCCTCTCTCCCCTGCTCACTCCATTCCCATCAGGCTAATAACTTGAATGACTTGACTTTTTAAAATATACTAGGTTCTTTGCACCTAGTGTCTCTCCTATTCAGAATTTTCTTTCCTCATGGCTTACTTTTGACTTAAATTTCTGCTTATATGCAAATTGTTCATGAAGGCTTTTCTTCTTCTTCCCCCACTGCCTTCTGCCTTCTCTCCTCAAGCCCTCTCTCTCTCTTTCTCTTGAATCATGTTTTTCTTTAATAGAAAAAAATGTTAAGAGGTACAAAAGAGGCTTTACTTTAGTAGACGCCTTTTAATAATATTTTCCCGGCCTTTTAATCCAAGGAAACTAGTCCCCATCTAGGAGTACACGTTGGTTTAGCACACTCTGTTTCATTAGGAAATAGAAAGTTCAAATTTGTGAACTTTATTCTGATTCAGATTATTTTAATGCCAGATTACAGAAAGACCACTTGTCTTTGGCTTATCCCACAGGGTCACGTGGTGGCGTCACTTCTTTTTTTAAAAAAAAAATTTAATTTGTTCTTTTTAGATATACATGAAGTAGAGTGTATTTTGACATATCATCCACACATAGAGTATAACTTCCCATTCTTGTGGTAGTACATGATGTGGAATTACAGTGGTTGTAACATAGGAAATTGATGTCGATTCATTCTCTTGTCTTTCCTATTCACATCCCCCCCACCCTTCCCTTCATTCCCCTTTGACTAACCCAATGTTGTTCCATCTCTTTAATATTTATTTCCCTTTATTTCATTTAGCACTATGCATTGCACATGTGCTTGTTTATGGTTTATTGTATGCACTAGTCAGTTGATTTCCATTCTGGCAGGGACCTTATCCTTCTTTCTCTCTGCTATGAGTCAGTTCATAGAACGGGAACTTGTATGTAGAAAGAAGGGGAGAGGTGGTGTCACTCGTCACGGCACCATGAAAGACACATGCCAATTCTCAGGTAAGAGACCAAAAGGCAAATATTCCCTACTCTGCTTTCAAATTAATGGAGTAGGAAAAAAAAATCAAGCAGGTAGCATATGTCCATTTAGTGATGATACAAAGTAGATCATTCCTTCTTCTTTTTTCTTGTCCCAAGTCAAAGAATTAAAATTACCCTTCAGAAAAATCAGGCTCCTAAGATCTTTCCAAAACTATGTCAGGAAATACACATGCCATGAAAGACACATGCCAATTCTCAGGTAAGAGACTGAAAGACAAATATTCCCTACTCTTCTTTCAAATTAATGGAGTAGGAAAAAATCAAGCAGGTAGCATATGTCCATATAGTGATAATGCAAAGTAGATCATTCCTTCCTCTTTTTTCTTGTCAAAGAATTAAAATTATCCTTCAGAAAAATCCAGCTCCTAAGATCTTTCCAAAACTATGTCAGGAAATCCTATAGAGCTTCTATGGTATTGCTCAGGTAATAATTTCTTATCTGAGTGTTCTGGTCATTTGGGGACATGACTTCAAGCATGGGACTTAGAAAGATCTGTAGCACATGTATTGGTTTGAAGGCCCTGAGGACACCTGCTGGCCCCTGTTGTCTACCAGCAAAACCTCTGTTTACTAGGCCCCCAAAGGGCATATTGTTGCTCCTGTATTTCTTTAGTTTTCATGTTGTCTTTTAGGTCTGTAAGGAGAAAACAGCCTTCATGTATCCTGAGGCCATATCGATACCAAAATATTCAAATAGTTTTTTTGCAGTGGGCTGGAGAATTTAAGATGTGCTTGAAAAGCCAGCCAAGTATGAGTCACCCAACAAGAAGGAAAGTTGGGAGGGAATTAAATCAGATTAGAATTCAAATACATGAGGTGATAGAGGAGCTGGCTCTGCTGCCAGACCAGGCTGCTCTGTCATATGGCCAATGAGCCTTGGATGACCAGTTCTGTTCACCAGATACCTGCTGTAAACAACATGTTGATAAGAAAGTTAATAAACAGTAGTAGGTCAGTGTCTGTTAAAAGTCGGCAGAAATGAGCTGTTTAATCAGAGAAAATGTTTAAATATTAACAAGGGGTGTCATTTTGATGGTTAAAATGAAAATGAAAGAGAATGGTAAGCGGTATGCAGTCAGTTCTTTGGTGACTGTTAGTGCTGAATATAATGAATTTCAAAAACCATTGCCTGCCAGCTTACATCCAAGAAATTATTATTTATAACAATTTCTGATGACAGATGTATTGAAATTAAAATTGTCAATTATCTTACTTTACATCCAGTAAATGCTTTCCTCTTTTGAAATAGATGGTAAGCACCTGGAGGATGGGCTCGTTATCTTATACTTTTTAGAATCTGCAGGGTCAGCACATTTAAAGAGGTCTCTACATATTTGTTGAAGGGAAGAAAGGAAAGAGAAAGAGAAGGGACTGTTTCCCATTAATAGTGTGGGGAAGAGAAAGAGAAAAAAGGAAGCAAATAGCAAGGATTCCAGTATTCTTGAATCTTTTTTAGGGTTTTGGGGTTTGTAACATGCGTAGTTTGTGAAAGTTGAGAGAAATCTCCTCTCAAATGCCTATCTTGTTAACATCCATTCTTACCAGGTACAATGAATTAGGACCTTGCTCAGAGCTGGTGTATCAAACAGATCTCTGACAGGTAACACTTGTTACTCCCTGGGAGGTGATATTACTCATGTTACTGTATATAAACAAAGTATGAAATAGTTCTTCATAAAATCCTACATAATTCATTTTGGCTGGAACATAATGAATGGAGCAAATTCATCCTGATGTTACAAGCTTATTACTTACTCCGTCATTGCTGATCCTGGGTACAACTTTTTCACATGATTTTCCAATATTGTCAAATTATATTGAATGTATATTTGAGGTGTGGAAATTTCTCTAAAAAATGTTTCAAAGATACCCTTGCAAATAAGTTTCAAATGTTACTAGCCTAACCCTTCCCAGAAAAACAATGTGGTAATTACATAGAAAACATAAAACATAGTAGCCCATACATATTCAGGAATGTGTGCCTCTGCTTTATCTTAACCTGGTGGTATTCATAATTTAAATAGATCATCGTGTTACCTGACTTACTGCAAATGTGTGTAATACAATACCGAGATACATCTTCATTGAAAAAATTATTAGCCTTTTCTTTATTCTTTCTACCTGTACTTAAATCTCTGGCTTCCTGAGCTATGCCCCAAATGGAAACTATCAGTGGTAAAATATAGTACTAAGAGAAATTAAATTGGTTTAATAAATTTAGAGTTTACCCTAAATTTTCATTCCTTTTGCAACGATACTAGTTCATGATAAATATACTTCAAAATGCTTTTGTACCAGGAGAGGCAAAAATACCATATCAAAGCAGTGATAAGCACTAAAAAGAAAAGTATATAAGAAAATAGAGCACAAGGGGAGAACTTTTTTTTTTAATACAGAATGTTCCAAAAAAAAAAATCCTTTCAAATGAAGTTGAAGTGTTTAAACAGGGACCACAGGAAATGAGGAGGAACCATGCAGATGACTGTGGCAAGGATCTAGTGTAAGGAGAGAGGAAATGCTGAGGGAAGACCAGGAAGTTGTGTGGCTGGAACAGAGGCAGGGAGTGAGGGAGCGGGTGAAGAGGAGCATCTCCAGGGGTTAGATTGTGGAGGACCGCGGAGGCTGCAGGCTACCTTGATTTTAGTTGTAATTGTGATGGAGAAACTTTATTTGGTGTCATTGTAAAAGGAGTGGCCATAACAACTGTGTGAGTGGACTTTGGGGCGCACAAGTGGAAGCGGAGATTGACTGGAAGGTCTGCAGTGGGGTTCTGATGAGATGGCATGGAAGCTTGGGCAAGGTTTATAGTGGGGTGATGAGACTGGTGGATTCAGGAACCTCTCAAAGAGATCATTTCCTCACCTTTTGGAGTCCTTACCACTAAAAACTGGCCCAGGTCAAAAATGTTCTCTGTAGTCCTCTGCACTTCTAGAAATAATATCAGTTTTTCTGCAGAACATGGAAACATGCCTACGGCTATGGTATAGCCTGTAGGGAATCACCCTGGGCATGTCTATGAAAGTCTTAGATGGGATAAGATCTTATGGTTTTATGGGGGAAAAAGTCACTCTCCAACCTAAGGGAAGCAATTAAATATAAAAACTCAAAACAAGAACATTTGGGATGAAGGAAAGCTGACTTTTAAAATGTGTTCTTTCCCAAATATTAAACATACTTGCTTTTAATAATAAATCTTGCTCATTATATATTGTGGTTGTGCTTGATTTCTCTTTACTTTTGGTTTCTTGCGATTACTTCGTCCATTATTAAAGTAGTATACAGTATTTAATGATTTTTCTTTCAGTGCAGCAGAATAAAACTATTTTTTCTTTTAACATGAAAAATCCTCCTAATGTCCTTGTGAGATTCAGCTCAGGCCGAATGCTGTGGTCAGTTGAGAGCTTCCACAGGGCAATACACACTGCCTGTCAGGTTGCTCCAGGATCGAAAGGAGCCTCAGAAATACTGTGGGGTGTGAGAAATTTGCTTCAAGGACTCCTCCATCAACTT
Organism: Marmota marmota marmota; assembly: GCF_001458135.2. Lineage (NCBI taxonomy): Eukaryota > Metazoa > Chordata > Mammalia > Rodentia > Sciuridae > Marmota > Marmota marmota. Next base: position 7,354,153 of record NW_026000057.1, on the reverse strand, counting down.
TGGTAATGTCATACTTCCTGTACCCAGGATTCTCATTTCTGTTTTCTGTTATCTGAATTCCTTGGGCGGCTTCTTCCTAATCTAATTCCCCATTTCATGTGCTTGATTCTTCCGTAACCCACTTTTTTCCAAGCTTGACATAATTGTATATTTATGTCTGATACGGCCGTGATTGGTATGTGATATTACCCTTTCTATATAGAAGATATGTAACTTTACAAAACCTTTTGATGCCCTAATTTACAGGATTTAGAAGTGATGTTTAATAGAATGTCAAGGAAGGCTTTTGAGTTCTACCTGTGCCTCAATTGAGAAGGCTGAGTATTCATTCCATTTAAAATCAAGATAATCTCTCATGAAGATATCTAAGCAACATAATTAAGTATCTATTATGTCAGGATGGCTAGGAAGAGATGCTGCAACTGGGTGGATTGCTGAAGTCAGGAGAGGAAAGTGGCATTAGTCTTCAGGCATTCTGTCCAGAAAACCATTCCTTTATGTCTGCCTTGTTGCATGGTTGTGTTTGTATTAGTGCAGCGTGGAGTGGGGGAGCTGGAGGAGACCCAGCTGTGTTTTTTCTGTCTGTATAACTTGAGGCAAGTTGTCATTTTAAACCTTACTAACTGCTGTGTAATTTTGACAAGTACCTGCTGAGATTGGTAGATACCTTAGTGAACTCAGGCTGCTATAATGGAGGATCATAGACTGGGTGGCTTAAACAATAGACATTTACTCCTCAAAATTCTGGAAGCTGAAGTCCAATGAACAGCAGATTCAACATCTGATGAGGGCCCTCTTCCTGGCTTGCAGATGGCCGCATTTTTGCAGTTTTTTTTTTTTTCCTTACAAGGAAGGAAGGGAACTCTTTCTGCTTTTCCTTACAAGGACACTAATCCTTTCATGGAAGACCCACCTTCATGATCTCATTTAAAGCTAATTACATCACCAAAGTCCTGCCTAATACCATCATATTGGAGGTTACAATGTCACCATATAAATTGGAGTCACCAACATTTAGTCCCAAAAAGTGGGGGAACACACACATACCCCTTCAAGTTCATAAATATTAATCACTTGTGTTTTTACTCCCTCCTGATCTGGGGATAGGAGTTGACCATAAAACTGGCTTTGGGAAGTGTGGCCTACATCCTGCTTTGTTTAGTGCTTCCTACTTGATGGGAATGATAGTCATGATCTTTTTATAGTAAGTGGATCTGGTGATTCACTTCTCCATTTGGTTCATTATTATAATTTAATTCTTGCTGAGATCATAATTCCAGAAGTCAGATAGGAAAGTACCTTGGCATGTTAACTAGAATTCCCCTTGCTGTGCTGATCTGTGAATTTCCTACAAACAAATTTATGTGTAATTACTATTCTTGAGATATCAAGATAAATAATAGAATTGATTATTTGTAAATTTTTATAAGTGTTTTCCTTAAAATGGAATATAACATTTATCAACCCGCAAAATGTATATAAAACCACAAAAATGAAAATAAAAGCATGCTTGGATGGTTACTTTTTATTCTGTTTATTAATTTTTGAATTTCCAGTTTTCATATTAAAATATTGCTATAAAATGTTTTTGTGTAATTTTCTAGTTCCAATGTTTACAAATTTGTTAAACCATCAAAGACAATATTAACTTGTTTTATTTATACTTGGAACATTTTTCATGAGTAGTATTTTAAATTTTTTTATAAATTAAACCTATGGATTAGTCCTTCATTATGATTACACAGAGGTTTCATTTTGTCTAGATTAAATTTTCATTTGTATAATGAAGTAGGCTGCAAACTATTTCAGGAGGAGACATTTTTCACATTTGTATAGCTCTTATTTTTCACAGTGGGGGAAAAATGTTTTGATGATATAAATAGCAGAGAAAGGGGGATGAAGAGAGGCTGGTCAGTGGATATAGTGTTATGGTTTGATAGGAGGAATAAGTTCTGGTGTTGTTTGGCACAGCAAGGTGAATAAACTAACACTAATGTGTATATTTCAGAATACTTAGAAGGGTCTGAATGTACTTACCATAAGGAAATGATACAAGTTTAAGGTGATGGATATGCTATTGACTCTGAGTTTTGAACTTCTCTACATAAGCAAATCAGAACATCAGCTTGTATCTCATAAATATGTATAAGTGTCACATACGTATAAATCATAAAATTTAAATTAAATTTGAAAAATACCGTTGTTCCTGCATACCTATGTATTCCACAACTGGGGATGCAACCAACCACATACTGAAAATATTTTGAAAAACAAAATTGCATTTATACTGAAGAAGAAATAGTATAACAGTTTCACAAGTGAAATGTGGTATATCCTGTATTTATAAATTCCCTGTGGCAAGTGTGCTTGCTTATTTGATGAATGTGAAATGATTTAATCTTAATTAAATTTACATTTCTCTATGACATTTACCTATCCTTTGTATTCAGTTGGCTCTTCTATGAATTGCCTATATATATATTTTATAATTTTATAGTTTAAAATGGTGGAGTTGAACACTTGTGAGTTGAGGTGAACACTCCCCTCTCTATATATATACACACACACACAAATCAGAACATCACCTTGTAACTCATAAATATGTACAAATATTGCATTTTTCTTTTGTCTTTGTTTTGTTGATCTTAAGTGCTTTTTACTCTATTGTATATATCAATTCTTCCTTTGTCATATTTTATGACCACTTCCAGTTTCTTAATTATTATCTTTTTAATACAAAACTTTAAATTTCTTTGTAATCAATATGTCTTGACATCTTTGGTATATCCTTTTTGGTTTAAACAGTTTTCTAAGTTCTAAGCTACCTATATAATAACATACTACAGTTTTTTTCCTAAAATTATTATTATATTTTACATATCTTTGATAAATCTGGAGTTTGTACCTGGTGTGGTATGAATAGGGGTCTAACTTTTTTTTCCTCCCAGATGGACAACCACGTGTATCAACATGATTTAATAACTATCTTTTGATGACTAGAGAAATATACTTTTCTGTGTATAGTCATGTGTTGCATAATGATTTGAGAATCATTGATGGACTGAATACACCACGGTAGTCTCGTAGAACCACTATTGAAATTGAAAAATTCCTATTGCCTCATACTGTAAACAGCCACATGTTTGGGGATGATGCTGCTATAAACAGACCTATTGCGCTGCTAGACTTATAACAGCACAGCATTTACAATTATGTGTAGTATATAATACTTGATAATGAATTATTATTACTGGTCTGTGTACTCACTATACTACTTATCATTATTTTAGCATGTACTGCTACATATACAAAACACATTTATTGTAAATCTGTGCTACGGCAGCATCCATTACATTGGCAGCATCCTCAAACATACATGTTCACGTCATCTCTTAACTACATTGAGAGGCTAGTGATTGACCTATACCATGTGGGTTTGTGTGATGTTTGCAAAACAATTAAGGCTAATAAAGGTCTTGGAGCCCATCCTTATCAAGCAACCCAGAGCTGTGTTAAATTCCCCTACAAACTTAGATCTAGGTAAGTACCCTTTATTCTGTTATATTGATCTACGTAGCTTTTGTGTTAAAATTTTTGTTAAGAATGGCTGTTTGATTAGGTCTGTTGCAAATATAAGATTCATTGATCATGTGTTTTTGGTGTAAATATTTCAATTCAGTATGCTTTATTGATGGATTTTCTGGCATTGCAGTGATGTTCCTAATATTAAACATACTTTATTGGTATAGTAAGGCTCATGTTGAATTCTGTTTGGTAATATTTTGTTTCAAATATTTTGTCCCATTTTAAGAAATGGGAATATTCTGTAAATAACTTAGAATAGCAGCATCAACTTTTGCAGTTCAGATCATGTTGGTTTAATAAAATAAAGATTTTTATATTATGTTCTATGCTTCAGGAGAATTTAATTAAAATATTGGAATTATTTGTTCTTTAAAGGTTAGGTAAAACCTTAGGAACATTTGGTGCTGGTGCGTTTTTAAAAGGGAGATCATTGATCTTTGTTTCAATCAACTTTAATTGCTTTAATCAAATTTCTAATTTTTTGAATTAATAGTGGTAATTTATATTAGTTTTAGGAAATTATTGATTTAAGGTTTATAAGTGTATTACAATCACATTTCAAAAATATTCTCATAATTTCTACTAGTATTTTCTCTACAAGTTATGTTTCCTTTCTCATCATTACTGTTTTATATATCAGTTCTTCTTTTCAAGGTTTCCCTACATCATCAGTCACTTTAAACCACCAGAGTTTGGATTTATAACTTTATTTTTTTGTTTTCTTTTTCATTAGTGTCAGTTTTTATCATTACTAATTTTTTTATTAGTTTTAAGCAGTACTAAAATGAGTATTAAGTTTATTTGTAGTTGTTTTCCCTTAATAATAGAGAGATACAAAGCTATTGATCTAAGTATGACTTTAATTATCCTTATTTTCGTATAAAGTATTTCCTTTTTACCCCTTTCTAGCAGTTGTTAATTTCATTTTCTTTATTTTAATTAATGAAGTATAACACATACTCAGAAGTTTACAAATAATACATATACAGCTTGATGAATTTTGTGTGTCTTCACTTGGGTAACCACCAACTAGATTAACGTAGAACATGTACATGACCTCAGAGGATCCCCTCATGCCCCTCCTCAGTCAGTACAATACCCCAGAGGTGATCGCCAAACTGACAGGTGTCGCTATGACTAATTTGACAACTTAAGCAAATTCACATAGTACTTCTGACTTCCTTCAACATCTGTGGGAGTCATCTACCTTGGATTTAACATTTTATTATTATTTTATTCTTTAAATTTCCATTGTCTGAATCTTTTATAAAGTATTCATTCTCCTATTGATGGACAATTGGTGAATTTCTTGTTTAGAATTATTACACAGGAGCTTTTGTGAACATTCTTGTGCATATTCTTTTGTTGGACATAGACATTTATTTCTTAATGGCCTATACTAGGAAATGGAATTCTGGATTGACACAGATATTAATTTAAGAGTATGTCTTGAATTTTCAAGATTTATTTAATTCACTTTATATTTTCATTTTTAATGTAATTGCATTATGTCCAGAATATATGTAAAATTTAGCTTGCCTTTTTTTTTTTAAGGAAAAATTCATGGGGCTGGGATGTAGCTCAGTGGCAAAATGCTTGCCTTGCATATGTGAAGCCCTGGGTTCAGTCCCCAGTTTCAAAAACAAACACAAACACACACACACACACACACAAACACACACACACACAAAGAAAAGATAAAAAGAAATTATGGACACAGAGAAAACGCCATATCCAAGTACGTTTTTCAGAATTATTTGCCACAAAAATTAAATTTTTGTTATGTATTTTCCATTTTTTAAAAAAATTTGTTTTTACTGCTAGATCTGATTCTGAAAATGAGTAAAACTGTCCATTATTGAATTTGTTATATCTTTATGAATTTTTCATCAAGTTTTCCTATAATTTGAATAGATTTTGCCTCATATAATTGGCTGTTATCTTGTTTGGTACATAAAGATTTATGATTATTATATTTTATTCATAAATTTTGTCCTTTACCATTATATTCTATTTACTGAGATTAGCCTTAAGTGCCACCATCTCCACATTTAGTATTTTTAGTATTCATTTTTAGTATTTAGTTATTTAGTATTTAGTTATTATTTTTTAGTATTCATTTTTCCCTGATATTTGCCTGGTATTTCTATCCTCTAAACTTTATTTTTAATATTTCTCTATCACTTTTTAAAAGAATGTTCTTTTTAAAATTTTTGGGGTGTGTGTGTGTGTGTGTGTGTGTTGTAAATTGTAAATAACTGGATTTCATGTTATCAATTGGGTCAAGTTTATTATATATCTTGTTTTGTCATTTCCTCCTTTCCTTTATAATTGGTTTTTGCTCAGAGGCATTGAAGCCTTTTTACTTGTGGGAACTGACAAATTCTACTGAAGTATTCTACTCAGTCAATATCAATGACTCATCCATTTAATCATAATCTGACATGTATTTATCTGCAGTTAGGTATGAACAGGGTTAATATTTCTACCTACTGTTTTTTAGGCTAAGAACTTGCCCTTTGCCTCCTTTCAGACTCTAGTTTTGCAGAGATAGTTAAGTGTTCTTACTTTAAAATCATTTGATTATCTTTTCTGGGATTCTTAAATAGTACTTAATTTATGTGCAATCTCATTTCTTTCTTACTATCCCTTTTGATTTTGATCTATTTATCTATCAACTGATTGAGCACTCAGTTGATTAATTGATCCATCTATAAATGCACCCATCTATCTATATAGAAATATATATATCTATATAGAAATATATCTCTATAGAAATGTTAATGTAGATATTACCTGGGTATTGCTCACCGCTGTCTACTCTCTTTTTCCTTCTAGCTTGTGGCTTAGCTCTTGATTCATTTTTTGTTGATCATCAGCTTCAGATGGAATACATGGTTAATGTGGTCTCAAAATTCTTACATTTCCATAAATATGCAATTTTCAGACATATACACACACAAACATACACACACAATCATCTCCCTTGATTGTATATGTATGGGATTATGTTCCTTTATCTTGGCAGTTTGAGGATTTTATTCCACTGTAGTTTTAACTACCCATGTTTATTAATGAGAAATCCAATCCCTGCCTGATTATTTTTCCCTTGTAAGTAATTGTGTGCTATGGACTGAATGTTGGTGTCTCCTCAAAATCTATGATTAATTCTAATTTCCAGTGTGATGATATCTGGAGATATAGCCCATGGGTCATGAGGGTTGAGCCCTCTGGATAGAGTTAGTGGCTTTATAAGAAGAGAGAAGAGAGCTTGCTTCCTCTTGAGGATGTAGCCATAAGGCACTGTCTATAGTAGTACCTCCTCATTCTGTGGATCTGCTGCTACTTAATCTTGGGCTTCCCAGACTTTATAACTGGGGGAAATAAATGGCTCTTGTTAATCCCCCCAGTCTGTGGTATTTTTGTTTTATAGCTTGAGATGACAAAGACATTGCGTTTTTCAGTTTGGAATCATCTAAGAGTTTAGTTTTTATTTTTTGGAGCTTGGGAGTTTTACCAGGATATATACCTACTTCTGTGTCTTTTCTTGCCATCCTAATGGAAACTCTAAAACTGGATAAATCCTTTTAACTTGTACATAAAAGTCTAGATTAACTCAGGCAAAATCATTTTCTTACATTCGATTAATTGCCTTTCTTCTTCATGATTACTTTCTTCTTATAAAACCTCTATTTCCATGTTATGTTTTGGAGAATGTTGGTAAGTTGCTCATTTTTTTCTCTGGAGATGTTAAACTCCTTTTTATTCTTTTTTTATGTATTGAATTACTTCCTCCCTCTCTGTGTCTTCTAGGTTACTATTTCAGGCTTCAACAGTGATTATCCTTTTTTTCGTCTCCATTATTAAAGTAGAAATCGTGAATGTGTGGTGGATGCAGAAATGTTTATCTTTAATTGTACTGCAATTCTTTTACCGTATTTGTTCAGGGTCTTTTCTGTCTCCATCATCTGTTCTATTCTAATTAGAATCATCTGATCTACAGATTCTGTTTCTTCTTCTACCTGGCTCCCAGGATCTTGGAGTATAGAATAATTTTTCCTCTGTACACATTTATGCTTCTTTATGTCTTAGTGGCCAAGGCCAGATGCTGGTTACTTTAAGTTGTAACCACCTGGATAGCAGTGGGGGGAGGACAGAAGTCCTGCCCTCTGGGTGGGTAGGAATTGACTGGCAGTTTGGCAGTTGCAGGAAAGGTGTGGGAAGTACTGGAAGAACAGTTGGCTACCTGCTGATCCTGGGGGCTGTCAGCCTCAGGGTTTAGAAGTTCTGGACTTGTCTGTTGTCTATCCTGAAACTAGAGGGAGACTAGCATGTGCTCTCTGGAATAGGCAGCTTTTTGTTTCTAAGTTTTTAACCAGCCCAGTCCAAGCTTGGACCGAATAAGGGGTCGTATTCTGATCTTTGTCCCTGGACTCTGCATCTTAGCCTCTCGTGTTTTTTATATCCCTTAGAAGTTCAGTTCTACTGAGAAATGTCAAAGCCCCAGCCTCCCTCAGACTCTCAAGTTCCAACTAGTCTGGACACAAAGCAAATGCTCCAATCAGTTGGACGCAGCAGGAGTGGAGGTGGCAGGCATGAGTCCAAAGGGTCAATATAATCTGACTGATTCAGTAATTATTTATTCTCATTTCTGAAACTGGAAAATTAAGTGTTACTGTTTGAATATGAGATGTCTGCTGAAGAGTTCATGTGTTAGGCAATTCAGGAATGTTTAGAGGTAAAACGATGGATTATGAGTTATAGCCTCATCAGTGGCTTAATTCATTTGGTGGATTAATAATTTGAATGGAGTAGTGGGTGGTAACTGTAATTAGGTGGAGTGTGACTGGACAAAATAGGTCACTGGGCTTGTGGCCTTAGAGTATGTCTTGTCCCTGGCTCTCTTCTCCTCTCCCTTCCCTCCTTCTTGTATGCCGTGAGTTGAGCAAATTTTCCCCACCAGACCCTTCGAGCATGATGTTCTGCCTCATCTTTGGCCCAGACTGACAGAATCAGCCAACCATGGACTGAACCTCTGAAACTGTGAGCCTCAAATAAACTTTTGCTCCTCTGAGTTGTTCTTATCAACTTCGACAAGATGAACTAAGTTGCTGAAGAGCTAGCACACTGAGGCACCAAAAAGTTCAGTATTTGTCTCAGTCACACCAGTTAGTCCAGTGAATCCTTTGTTGTAGTATTTATATGTATTTAAATAATAGCTTGTGCATCAGACAGCTTAGTCGAATCATCATCTAAAGGGTCATCTGACTTTTAGATTGCAATTCAGTGACATCCAAATCCATTCTAACCTAAAACTGATGACTGATGACATTTTTTTTTCCTGAGGAAGCTTGAAAGTTTCAAATATTCAAACTGAAAAACAATTAGAGACAATTGTTTTTCTTACTGTCTCTGAGATAGAAGCCGACTAATTTTGTATGGAAATTGTAAGCAGGTAATTATTTGCACTGTAGAAAGGTTTTTTTTTGTCAAATTATTTTTTGTTCTTTTATTTTCCTCCCTCTCCTCTTCCTTCTCCTCTTCTTCCTCTCCTTCTTCCTCACCTTCCTCCACCTCCTCCTTTATTAGGTACTGAGATGACAAAGAGGAAAATTGAGATAACAGACTCTTCTCTGGCACCTTTTGTGGTCCAATTTGTGTAAAGAGGGATTATAACTATGCAGAGAAAGAACTATTCATAAATCACTTGGTGAGAATTTGGGTAGAGTGATTCTTATGAACCCACAGGACTTCCATGAGAAGGTCAGGAAGAGCATGATGCTTTTTGTCTACATGTTTATGAGGTATATTCTTATATAACTGGGGAAGACTTTTTATGTCTTGAAATCATTCAGCCAGGGTTAAGAGCTACCAGAACTTATGTGTTATAGTTAATTAGTTTGCATTTGTGCTGATAGACTGGTGATACATGGAGCATTACATTTCTGTCCATAAGAAAAAGATGCCTGATGGATTCTCTAGCTCCTTGAGGTGGTCCATTTTAACTTTAATCTGTTCGCTGCTCTTAGCAGCAGTTTCTTCATTTTCTCTTTTGTTCCTCAGCACCATCGGTTCTTTGCCAGAGAGGCAGCATTGTATTATTGGTAAGGATTTGGACTCTAGGTAGGCTCACCATATAATTTATAATTGCAAAAGTGACACTTTGAGAATCCAGAGACATGACCCTAATAATTATACTGAAACTGCAGACAAAACTGTGAATATCCAGGGTAAAGAAGCTATGTTCTCAGCTGAATTCTAGAATCAGATAATGTTGGTCTGGGTCCTGTATCTGCCATTTATGAGAGCCTTGATACCTTGCTTAAACTTCCTGTACTCTTACCTAAAAGAAAAAAATAAGGTGATTGTGTGCAATAAACAAATTAACATACATGCTTCAAGCAGTACTTGGCATAGAGATTACTGTTTATAATGTTTGTCATTGTTCCCATGCTGTTACCATGTGATGGACATGTGTTAACAAAGTCTGCTATCTATTGTTTAAGAGGCATCAAACAGGAAGAGGGAGGAGGCGGCGGCGACAGCCGCCCGGCTGGAGACCCCGCCTGGGGAGCCCCCGGCAGGAACAATGCTAGCCTGCCTGACCCGTGGGAACTTACTGGACGTCCTGCAGGAGGGCTTCAATGAGGTATTATCTCTTGCAAAGTTACACATTGATACTTTCAAATGTGTATCCTGTGCCCAACTCCTACCTCTTGTGCCAATCTGCTGTGGAATATCTCTACTCCAGTGTTCTACTCTTGCTCAAAACTGAACTATTGGGGGACTTTGGAAGATGGCGGCGAGGGGAGTGCATTGCCCCCGTGTGCTGCTTCACTGTGTGGGAGTATGACAAGTCAGGACGGATAAAGGCTATCTTGTTAGGAATTTCCAGCAATAGTGGGGTGCTCCGGAACCTGGAGGAAGGATTTCCATCGCACAAGGTCGGCAACGGGGACTCAAACGCGAGAGGTTTGTCGCACGGAGGGTAACACTGCTTATTCAGCAAATCGCCCCGCGGCTAGAGTCTGTAGCACGTGCTGGGAAACGAGGAGATAGCGACGCAGGGATACAGCGCTGCAGTTTCTGCCAGCCGTGCAAGCACCGTACTCAGGGCTGAATTCTGGGTTTGAGACGGGGGAAGGAAGCGGTCCATCTCGGTTCTCCACACCGGTCAGACCACAGAGGAGGCCAGCAGCCACCATGTTGGAAAGCTGACGTCACCATCCCTGCTTTCGACTGACCGAAGTTCATTCAGCCATAGAACAGGTAATTTCAGGCTGCCATTCGCCTGCGGCTTGCAGACAGATTGCTAGGGTTCAGTGCCTGGGGGCTTCTTAGAACCTGATCTTATCGGAGCGAACACCGAGCGC
>NW_026000057.1:7316213-7341994 GCF_001458135.2 Marmota marmota marmota | reverse complement strand
AATGGAAGGAGACCCTCAGGGTTATACAGTGGAGGGGGTAGAGAGAGAGGAGGGGAAGGGAGGGGAGAGGTGGGGAGGGGGGATGGTGGAGGATGGGAAAGGCAGCGGAGCACAACAGACACTAGTATGGCAATATGTAAATCAATGGATGTGTAACTGATGTGATTCTGCAATCTGTGTATGGGGTGAAGGTGGGAGTTCATAACCTACTTGAATCAAAGTGTGGAATATGATATGTCAAGAAATTTATAATGTTTTGAACAACCAACAATAAAAAATTTAAAAAAAAAAAGAGGCATCAAACATGGCAGTGTTTTATAAACATGGAGCACGTAGTGAATGGCACATTTTTTTAAAAAGCAGGTTTCATTTGTGTAGTCTGATAAAAAAAAAAAAAAGCAAATACCACTCACTCCCTGAAACCAAAAGAATTAGAACGATTTTCCAGTTTTCCAATATGGTACAGAGTTAGTTACCAAATACCAGTAGAAAACTAATCATGAATTTGCATAATGCTTTCTCTACATATTAGCATCAGGTTGCTTGACTTATTTACTTTATTTATTTATTTACTTATTTATTGAACTGGATTCAGGAAGGTGATTTGTATCTAGGAAAAGAACAGTAATGCCTGGTAAATGGTCTTTTGCACTGTTTGACAAGAAATCTCACCACAGGGATTTAGGGTCATCGCTCTGTTATCATCTGTCGATGGGATGGGATTTGTTATCTATTATTTATTGTATGGTTGACTTGTCCTGGACAAGGAAGCTTAATGCAAAAATTCTCTCTTTGTATTTCTTTTCTCGTTCTACCCTAAGGCCTGCCGTGCTTTACTTAGTGCTTCTCTTAATTGGCCTCTCTGCCTTTCTCACCTTTCATTTGTCATTTGTTTGAGACTTTCACATCACATGCTCACACTTGTGGTCTCTATGTCTTTCTGTGTCTTTGTGTGTGTGTGTGTGTGTGTGTGTGTCTCTCTCTCTCTCTCTCTCTCTCTCTCTCGGCTCCTGGGCTGATTTCTATTTGTCAGGCACAGTACTGCCTTCTTTCTGGGAAGCTTGGGTTTTACTAGAGTATTGCTGCATATCACATGGACTTAAATAAGCTTAAATTTTACCTAAATAGTGACATTTTAGGTCACCATCCATGAGTAGAAGGCTCTGTTCAGGCCTCCCTCATCTATATAGTTAGCACTAGGGTAGCAGAGGTCTAACTACTCTGATTTTTTAAGGTAAATTATGATTTTTAGGTTTGTGAACTTGTCATTTCTTCCCCTAGTCCCCTTGATAGGCATATACTTTCCTGAGCTGTTGAAGCTGGGGTTGGCCATGGAGTTAATTTTTGCCTTCTGAGGGTGGAATGTACATCTTTACTGTTTGGAGTTGGCCATGTAAGTTGCCTTACTTAGCCAATGAGATAGTACTAGATTTGGCATCAGCAAAGGCTTGAACTGAGATTGTCTGGTTGGACTAGTCTGCTAGGACTTGTGTCATTACCATGAGAGACAGATAGCCCCAGCTAGCCCTCTGGTCCAAGGAGGAAGATGAGAGACATGGAACAGACCAAAAAAACAACCTGCAGCCTGCAACAGACCAAAAAAACAACCTTTTCAACAACCAATGTTCCCTTTGGCAGTGAAATCCACTTACCTTAACTGACTGTGATTATACTTCAACCCAATGCTCAGAGTCATGATGGTAATATTCATTTTACTATCCCAAAAGGCTCTGCCAGGTTCTTATGATTCCAGTTAACTTTCATGTGCTAATGAAATGTTTGTCATCAATAATGATAAAGACATAAGTTAAATAACTGCCCATCATTGTCTGCTCCTGATATTTTTCATTTTCTAGCAATAGCTTTTTGATTTAAGTTTCAGTAAGATTTTTTTGATCTTTCAATAAGCTGAGTATTCCATTATGGGATACTCATTAAGAAGGTAAAATGCATTCATATATTTTGTAAAGGTTATGACAATAATGTTAAAAGAATGAGAGGGAGTTGTAATAATCAGATATCCAACATGTCTGCTCATTTGATAATCTCAATTTTAATATAAGTAGGCTCGTTTGGGCAGATCATTTAAAGCACAAATCCCTAGCTCAAACCCTAGCAAATAACTTGTTTGATTTGAGAACCAGGAATTGTTTTTCTAACCATCACTTCTGGATGGTTATGACACAGGTAGTCTAAGAAACACTAATTTCATTTTGTTTTGTTTTCTTTTATCCTTGTCTTGTTTTCTTTTTTAAGATGTCATACAGAAAAAAAAGGATACATTTGAATGACACATAAACAAATATAAAGCAAAAATAAATAAGAGGCCAATTCTCATCTTTACACTCTGATGATTCTTTTTCTTCGTTATAAGTTGAAGATTGAAGAACAACATTTTCCCCATATTTTTGGTTTCTAGGAGTTTACGTCACAGACTCGGCATGCTTTAATTTCTATTTTAGTATTATTTCTATTTAATACTGAACAGTTCTCCAGAGGCCTCTTTTCAACAACCAATGTTCCCTTTGGCAGTGAAATCCACTTACCTTAACTGACTGTGATTATACTTCAACCCAGTTCTCAGAGTCATGATGATAATATTCATTTTACTATCCCAAAAGGCTCTTAGTATTCATCAAATATTTGATTAACATTGTCTAATAAAGCTTATAGAATGCAGAAACATGAAACCTAACTCCACCATGATTTTTACTTCTGTCTCTCTCATTACCACTGTGAGTTGCTTCTCTAAAATAATTAAAATCCATAATTGAATACACTAGAATAATTTTGGAAAATTAGTTTAATTATTTCAATACTTCCATTTGGAAAGCTTGCATTATTTATTACAACTAAATGAGTAAATGTGGTTCTTGTTTTCTCTCTTTTCATTTGACACTCTTGCAGAGGGCATATTTGGTTTGCATATTTGTATATTTGTATTTTTTTTTAAAGGAGTGAATACTAGCACTTAAAACCCTATTGATAAGAAGATCCTAAGAGAGACTTGGGTGCTATAAATAATATGAGCACACTAGTTGCAGAGGTCTTGTTCACCTTCAGGAATTGGCTCATAGTGAGAAATATCCAACTCTCTCTCCTCACTGAGACTGTTGTCCACGTTTTAAATTATTTCATATCCGTTAGAAGCAAAATAGAAGATGGGAAATGATAAATCTTTCAAAGATTGTCTTTACAAGAAAGAGACCAGATTTATTTTCTCCTCCGACTTTAGACTTCATGGCTCACTAGTGAGCCAGAGTGGGTTTGGGATGCACATACTTCATTAGTCTGTATTAGCTCTGTATTGAGCTCGGCATCAAGGGCATGGCTGGGTTATTCATATAACAGAAAATAACTGGCAGTATTTTATGGACTAGGATATAGAAACCTAAACAAGATATTTTAAACTTAGATTAAATCCCTCTTGGTTATATTCACATAGCAGTCCAAGCAATCATACTGTAGGAAGCTGAGGGTATCTTTATTAATAACATTTCAGTTCAGTTTTATGAGATAAAAATTATCCAGAACACTAGATGACTATAGTGACTTCATTTTTTTTGAAACACATATTTATGAGAAATAGCAAGGGCCTCAGCGAAAATTACACAATTAATATTTTAGGAGGTCTGGGGTTCAGCCAGTCAGCAGTAATATGCAGTGGTTGGGTCATAAGTCACAAATATGCTTCTGTTTCATAATTGTAAGCTTTACCTCCAACTTAGTGGAATGATTCAACTGATAACACAAAATCAAATGAAAATAGTCAAACAATTTAAAAGAGAAATAAATTAAACCTAATATAAAAGGTCAAGAGTACTCCATTGAAATTTACATTTGTGAATTATTTCATGTTAAGCCAAATGAATATCTGTGATAAAGGGTTTAAAATTTTCACTGCCATTTCTATAGCCAAATTTCCTAGCATTTGAAATAAAATTTGCAGAACATTTTGTAATGGTATCACTACATTGCTAAAATGTCCATTTTCTAAACCTTTTCCCTCCTTCCTTTGATATTTCTACTCTCCAACCCCACATTGTCTCTCCAACTCCCACAAACTGTATATTTACACTTTCTAAAGGAAGCTGATCATTGGAATAACAGAACTTGATTTAACTTCTCTCCTAAGGATAGCTCATGTTCCCCTGGAAACTAGGGAGTTTATGGGTCGGTGTTGACAGTCACAGTGTGTGGCCCATGAGAGACTTTGGAACGGCCTTAAGCTTTTGAAAATTTTTGTGATTTCATGCAGTTTGTGGTTACAAGATCATGGGAATAGGGCCTATGTCTATCTTTTAGGGTCCTAGCTCCCAAGCTGTAGCATGAATCTGGCAAAAGGATGGAATAAATATTGGTTGCATGAATGAATGCATGAGTGAAAATTAAATGCAATGAACAAATGTTTTTGAGAACTACTGCAGTCAAGACCATGCTATTTTGAAACATTTATTTGATCATTCATCAAATGCTTATTGAGTACATAATAAATATGAGGCATTGTTAGCCCCTGGAAATACAAAGGGAAGAGGACAGATAGTATTATTGACCTATTATAATATAGAATCAAGTGCCAAATATAGAAGATTATGGTACACAATAAGGTCTGTGATAGGGAGGACAACATGTCATGGGAGCAGAGATGTGTCATCATATTCAAACTGAAGAGCCCATAAAATATAGTTTTTAAAAGGTGATAGACTAAGTTGATTGTGAAGAAGGAGTGGGGAATGGAATTTAACTTGGTGAAACTGAGAGTAAAGGGAGAGAAAGGAAAAATGTGATAGGCATGCCCAAATGAAACTGAGGAAGGTAGCAAAGATAGCAAGTCTCCTACCTGCCATGGCCTTTGGGTCATGTTAAGGAGACTGGGCCTTCTGTCATAGGCTGAGAGGAAATATTTTATGTAGTGAGCCTGAAAATTTAAATGAAAATTATACATTTGTTTATTAAAAATGTATGGCTCTGAGGACTTGCTTTCAAAGAAAAAGTCTACAGCGATGAAATCTGACAGATACCATGGTGCCCAAGCAGTGAAGGTTACCATCATCCATAAATGCCACCTGGTCTGCAAGTACTGCCTGATATGATGTAATGAGAAGGGCACCTTGATGGTTCCATTTCCAAAAACACATCACCCCAATCGGACCAAAAAAAATCATACAAGTCAAAATTGAGGGACATTCTATAAAATACCTGACCAATATTTCTCAAAACTGTCAAGGTCATGAAAACCAAGGAAAGAATGAGAAACTGTCACAAAACAGAGGAGACCAGAAAGACATAACAAATAAATGCAATGTAATATCCTCGATTGGAATACCTAGCAAAATTTGAATAAAGTCTAGAATTATGTTATTGGCAATATACCAATATTGTTTTCCTGAATTCAACAAATGTTTCGTGATGATGGAAAACAGCAACATCAAGGCAGGGCTGAAACTAAGTTAGGTGTATTCAAGAACTTGCTACTACCTTTGTAGCTTTTCTTTAAATCTAAAATTATTTTAAAATTTAAAATTTTATTTCAAAGAATAAAAAATAGAATGTGGATAATGCATCATAGATTTGTAAATGACCTAGGACATAAATACTTAAATTCTATACTGTACAAGAGTCTTTTAAATTTATAAGAAAAAGATAAATGAGTAGTGAACTAGGCAAATGGCATTATAAGGAATTTCCCAGAAGAGCAAATTCAAATGACCCATAAACATACTCAACCTCCCCAGTAGTCAGGGAAAGGCAAATTAAAATAACAAGATATATCTTTTTACCTATTATATTTTTAAAAATTAAAAAGAATGGCATTATCTGGTACTAGTGGGGATTCTAAGAATATGGCATTATCATTTATTGCTGGTGGAAATTTTGTTATATTCCTTGTGGAAATAATTTTGGCAATATATTAGAATATAATATGCATACATTTTCCTTGCAAGCAGACGCTTAGTAAATGATCTCATAAAAATAAAAGTTACTATAGAATGAGGATAGATATTGCAGCATTATTTTGAGCAGCAAAAGAATTGAAGCAAAAGTCTTTTAATAAAGGAATGATGAAAAACTGGAGTACATTGATATCAAGAGCCAAAATCAGTCATTATGAATGAATTAGGTTTGGAGGTCTTCCAGAGTGTATTCCTAAATAGGAAGAATATATAAAGAAATATATAAAATATGGCTGCATTTTGTTAATGTAAGGATATATCTGTATCGGCAGTTAGGTAGATAGATAGGTAGCTTGATTGACATAGCTGGTTGGATAGATAGATTTTGTTTATTAAACATGACAGTCTCAAGGGGATATACTAAGAAAATAAATTTTACTTTTCTCCACTGATGACCAGACTTTGTCGGGACTTTCATCCTTGTTTATGGATCATATCTTGATCTCAGATCTCTTGTTTTTTCCAGTCATTTTTTTCAGGTAATAAAAAATGTTATATAATCTAATATAAAACTTCACTCACTCAATCCAAATCCTTTACCACCAGCTGGGGCTGGACCGTGGTTCTGCAGAACAGCAGTCAGGAAGCTGAGGAGGAGAGTGGACAGTGATGGAGTATCATCAGTTCTTTCAGGATGGTTCTGTCTTGCCTTGTCCCTTGCTTGCTTGCTTATTGCTTTTGATTCTTCCACTATCAGAGCTGGGAGGAGAGTGGAGAGGTAACCAAGCAATAGTGACGTAATGTGGAGTTCTTTCTTGGCACCTGTATGCTGTCAATCATGACATGTATCTAACTGCTGCTTGCCCTTTCTTTTATTAATGTATTTTTAGCTATTCAGTGGTACCCCTATCTCTAGCTCCCTGCAACTATGGCTTTCATATCCCACATTTTCCTGATTTGAGTGATGTACTTTGAGTGGGGTTTTCAAATAATTTTCTCTTTTTCCCTAAAGATTTAAATCTTAGGTCTTCTTTTCCTGTCAGGCACCCTGAAAGGGGATTAGGTCTTTTTGAGGCAGTCAGCCTATTAAAAGTTACACTTGACTTGTGGAAAACTTGACCCGTTATCCTACATCCATGGAAATGCACTTTGTTCCTGTTAGGAAGTTCTCTTCTTATTTTGATGTCAGAGGAATTCCAACAGCTTTTATTATTTATCATATATTCCTTTAAACTCTTCAGAAGCATATTCTGTAAGAATTTTCTTTATGATAGAGAAAGATAAAGTACTGGTTGGGTTGACCATTTTCCTTAGGTCAATAAGTATGAAACCAGAAAATAACATGGTGGAATATCCTTATGCAAGCATCTCTTCACCTTGCAAGGATCTTGTTGCTCCTCTTCCCACTTCTTACTCCTACCCTGGGGCTTAGTGAAAGAGTAGCATTCCCTTTCATTCCACATTAGGAAGAGAAAATGCTGATTCATTCCTGTTATGTCTGCACCTCTTCATAAAATTAAATCTTCATATGGTAGGCTAGAGTAAGATTCATAGGCCCAATGGTGTTCTTCTCTTAAAAAGTCACATGAAGATGATCCAGGACTTCTGTTTAGAATATTTTGACACTTACCACTCATCATCTGCTTAGGGCTTCATCCCACTCTCAGAGAACAGGATAATCCTATTTAGCATCCTGTTAAGAAAAAAAAATTCATGTATGATTATATGAATATGGAAAAAAGTAACAACCAGATTCTTGACATTGATTTTTCTGGACGAAGAATGGAGGAGGGAGACAAAAGGAAAAAAAAAAAAAGAAAACCATATCCAAATAACAACTGTAGTATTTTTGATTGATCTCAAAATACACATTTTGACTATGTAATTATGTACTCATGGAGAGAGAAAGAGAGGTCAGCAGCAAAATTTTTATGGAGGTTATTTCAGAATGGTGGGATTTCAGATGATTCATGCAGCTTCCTTTTACTATTCTTTATGACAGCAATTCAAATGCATTTTGTACGACCAGGTAAAAACAATAGTTACATTTTTTTTTTAAAAGGGGAAACTTAAAGAAAATGAAACAGGTATCTTACTTTCTGAACTTTCGATTGTTTCAGTCATATAAAGATACATATTGGAAATTTCCAAGAGTATTTTCCAATATAATGTGGCACAGAACTAATTCATTCTCTCTCTCCCTCACTCTCTCTCTTTTAGACTATCTACCTCTCCTTTTCTGCCCCCTTTCCTTAGCCCTCTCCCTTGCCCTCTCCTTCTAGGTATGGAACATCTTTGAGAAAAACTACCCAATAGATATGTCAGAGAGACTATTTTAAATTATATCTAAGCCATGTTGCTATATAATTTCATAAAGTTTTTTCTTTCCTATGTATCTTTTAGGTATTGTATTAGAAATTTCAGTGATTTGTCTTTTGTCCCACTTTTTACCCCTTTCAGTGTACAATCCATGAGATATGATGTCTGAGTCAATGTGTTTATCACTATAGTTAGATCCTCTTGGATTGCTATAACAAAAAACACACACAGTGTCTTATCAACAACAGAAATTAATTTATATCAGTTTTGGAGGTGGGGAAATAAAAAGTCTGGGTGCCAGCAAATTCTATGTCTGGTTATGACTTTCTTCCTAGTTCACTGGAAGCTGTCTTCTTTCCATCTCCTCACATGGCAGAAGGGATAAAGGGACATCTCTTAGGGCTCTTTCTATAAAGGTACTGATCCCACCAATGGAAGCTCTGTCTTCATAACCTGATTATTCACCAGGGACACTGTCATTTAATACCCTCACATTGTAAGTTAGGATTTCAACATACAAATTTTGCAGTTTATAATATTCTATGTTTAGAATGGTACCTGAAACATAATTGGTAACCAATAAATGTTAAGTAAATAAATGGATGATTTTCCTACATTGTTCTTATGTTCATGCATACATTTTGTTCAGTAATTTTTTAAAATTTTCTTTATTTTTTTTTAGTTCTCAATGGGCCTTTATGTATATGTGGTGCTGAAAATTGAACCCAGTGCCTCACACATTCAAGGCAAGTGCTCTACCACAGAGCCACAAACCCAGTCCTTGTTCAGTAATTTTAATGTGGAACTCTTGAGTTATAGAATAAGTCATTTCCAAGACTTTTGATTCATGGATGTTAAATGTCTGTCTCCAGCAGACTGTTGTGTATGAAGTGTCCTTTTCTTCTCGCCCTAGCAGAATTGGGATAGTATCATGATTTTTCATTGTTTTTAACCTGCTAGATGAAAAATATTTTCACAGCAATGTTTTAAATTATTTTATTGCTAACAAGACTGACTCTTTTCTCAAACTTAAATGTCACTTGAAATTTTTATTTTGCTAATGGTCCTTTGGGGTCACATGCTAATTGTTTTAATTGGCATGGTTATCTTTCTTTTTAATATATTTTAGTTGTAGATGGACACAATGCCTTTATTTTATTTATTTATTTTTACACAGTGCTGAGGATCAAACCAAGTGCCTGGCACATGCTAGGCAAGTGATCTACCACTGACCTACCACCTCAGCCTGGTTGTCTTTTTTTAATAATTTGAAAATGCTTTTTATATACTACTAATAATAACATTTTCTGTTAATTCTATTTTCAATTTTGTTTATTGTAACTTGGATACTATTTTTCATGTGTAGATATTTTTGTTAATGAACATATCCCTCAATTCAGAGGTCTCTGTGGTATTTTGCAGTTCCTCAACATTTTTGGCCTGATACAAATTCTTTATTATTTTTGGTATTTTGTTGGTCATTTCTGGTTTTTTATTTGTTTTATTCCTGGTGGGATTGATTATTTTTTAGTTTTTGTACCTTAAAATAATATTTATGGAAAAATACCTGGTATTCTGGATTCTGAGTCTTAACATTAAAAGAATGTCATCCTTTTGCATTTACATATGACCTACACTTTGGCTGCACATCAAAATCTTTGGTAATGATTATTTTTTTTTCTAAAAACTTTTTAGATGTAATTAAATTTCATTTTAGTTTTTAATATTTGGTAGGAAAAAAATTCCAGAGTCTCTTTGATTTTGAGTTTCCTCATTGTTAGAGTTCTTTAACTTAGATGATTTGAGAATTTTTGGGATTTAAAAATGCCACTGTCATATAGGCATGTCTATTTTGTCTGTATTGATTTTAATGATTTGTATAAGCCCTTTAGATAGCGAATTAAGCTGTTTCTATAGGTCAGAAAAATGTTTTTAATGATTATTGGTATGTTTAATCCAATTTTTTTCTATTATCTTCTTTTGAAACAACACATAGATGTCTTTTGGATACCCATTTTTAGCTTTTCTGCTTATGGGGCTGTCCTCAAATTGTAAATTTCTCTCATTTGTCCTCTAAATAATGGGTTCAAGTTTTATATCATGCCAGTTTTACTGTTTGTTGTTCCTGGTGCATGCTGTATTTTAGTTCTGCTACTGTATTGTTTCCTTCTTCCTCATCTCATTAGGCTCTCCCCACCCCACTTTACTCTCAATCTCTTACTTTACCATTTGATTTTTTATCTCTGATTTGAGATTCCATTTTTTCCTTGAGTTTTATTGTGAGCAAATGTTGATACATTTGCAATTTTTATTTTTGTTTCTAATAGTTAAATTATGTTGGTAAAAGTGCATCTCTCTGTGTGTGTACACACACACACACACACACACACATACACACACACATATAAATACAAAAATTTATTCATTGAATGGGGGAAGTCTAAAAAAGGGTAGTAATTGGCCATAAACTGTTAAACAGGTTCTCATTTTCTCAAATATTGCCATAAAAATCTTTTATCATATTGACATTTTAGAATGGTGGACATAAATTGATGATAAATAATAAAATAGAAAATAAATAATAATTGATCTAGCAGGCTAAGGTGAACTAGGAGGGAGCTAAAATTATTGGAACACCATGCAGAGGAACTTACAGAGAATTTTCATTAATTAAACTATTAAGTTGGGAGGTGATTTCCAGATAATGTGTCCCAGGTGATCCTTTCTGGTACTGTTGCTATTCCACTGAGCTGTTGATGACTGTAGCTCATGTGAAGTTTCCCAGGGCCATTAACTTCCTAGTGGCAAAGAGGAGTCTAAATGGAGTACTCTATACTGGCCGTGTGCTGTCCATGGCTTCAGTGTTTATTTTGCAAAGGTGAGTGATGTTAATGAGTTTCTGCCCAACTTTTCCTCCTTCCTGGTGATTCTGAGCTTTCTCATTGGGGGAATTTGGGGATGATCTCTCATCCTGTCTTCAATGTGATCCTTTTCTTTTTTTTTTAAATTTTATTTGTTCTTTTTAGTTATACATGACAGTATATTTTGACATATTTATACAAGCATGGAGTATATTTTATTCTAATTAGGTTCCCAGTCTTGTGGTTGTACACAATGTAGAGATTCATTGTGATGTATTCATATATGTAAATAGGAAAGTTGTGACAGATTCATTTTCCTATTTCTATCCTCCCCCTTCCCTTCATTACCCTTTGTCTAACCCACTGAACTTTTATCCTCTCCCCCATATTATCGTGTGTTAGTATCCACATATCAGAACATTTGACCTTTGGTTTTGGGGGATTGGCTTATTTTATCTGCCATTATAGTCTCCTGATCCATGTGTTTACTGGCAAATGTCATAAATTCATTTTTCTTTATGGCGGAGTAACACTCCATTGTGTATATACACCACATTTTCTTTATCCATTCATCTATTGAAGGGCACCTAGGTCAGTTCTATAGCTTAGCTATTTTGATTTGAGCTAAATATTGATATGGGTGAGTCACAATGTATGACAGTATATATAGTATGTTAACTTTAACTCTTTGGGATATATACCAAAACTTAACACCAGAAATCCAAATAATCCATTCAATAAATGGGAAAGGGAACTGAATAAAAACTTCACAGAAGAAGAAATATGAATGCTCAACAAGTATCTGAAAAATTGTTCAACATCTCTAGCAATTAGAGAAATGAAAATTAAAACTACATTGAGATTTCATCTCACTGCAGTCAGAATGGCAACAATTAAGAATACGAGTAACAATTAATGTTGGTGGGGATATGGGACAAGAATACACTCATACAATTTCTGGTGGGACTGCAATTTGGTGCAAGTACTCTAGAAAGAAGTATGGAGATTCCTCAAAAAACTAGGAAGGGAATCACCTTTGACTCCGTTATACCTCTCCTTGGTACATATCCAAAGGATTTGTATTTTTTCTATATTTTTTCCTATTCCTGGTATCATGCTGGCATTCCTTCTTGTTGTTCAGATTTATGCCCATTTTTACTTTTAAAAAATATTCTATGGGTCATTTCAGTAGAAATCTGGAGCAATCTGGAGAATGTCCTCCATGATACCAGGAATTTTCTGTCATCTAAATGGATGCAGTTTCTTCTGTAAATTTTTAATAGACTTTCTCACCATCCTGATTAACCTCACCTGGAGTCATGCAAGTTGATTTTATTCATCAAACACTGAATATTTATTATGTTTTAGACACTCAGGGTATCAACAGGAATTTTTAAAAAATGCTTTCTTCAAAATAGGCATTGTCTAGATGGCTTGACAGCAGGTAATCAACTCGTTTACACCACAGTGAGATTAGTTCAATTATTCAGTTGGGGTAAAGTATTTCTACAGCTCCTTAAGGAAGACATCAAAGACGATATAATTCTAAGTCAGACTGAGATCTGGTAGGAACATAGAAGATTTTCTGTTGGACAGAATCAGGGTTGGGGGAGCTGGAGAAAGTCATTGAAGGAGAAGTAACAGCGTGTACAGAAGCCAAAGTGTGAAAGTGAAAAAAACTGTATTTCATGCTAAATAAATAAAAATAGACTTTTTCTTTCTAAAAGTGGATCATCATGACTTCAGAGTCTTCTTTCGAGTCACCAAGAAACAGTATTGCCAAAGGAAAGAGCCCAGAAAGAATCTCATGATGTTTGTTGGCTATTTCAGTGGTGGCCTTGTGAGTGTTGGCTATGTCCATCTACTATTGGAGAATCCGTATCACAAAAAGGAATTAATATTGAATGATCTGAATTTTCTTACTGACCTTAGATGGGTTCCTTTGGTTTCCACCCTTTCTCCCTAAATATATACAAGCCATCTGCTTAAAAACCTGTCCCAGAATTTTCTCTTGAGATTGATGTCAACGTTTCTATGGTTTCTGGAACCCAAACTTAAAACAAAAGGAATAAGACACCTTTAGCCTATCTAAATCTTTGGGTACCTTTTCACATTTGTGTGGCTTCTGCAGGGCAATATGTCCAAGACCCCAGGGGACACCTAAAACTGCAAAGAGTACCAAACCCAATATTTATTGTTTTTTTTTTCTTATATATTTATAAATTAGGCACAGTAAGAGATTAGCAACAATGGAAAAAAAACCAGTTGTAACAATATACTGCCATCCTTCTGTATTTGAAGGTTCCATATCCATGAATTCAACCAAGGATCAAAAATAATAATATTTCATCTGTACTGAGCATACACAGACTTTTATTTTTGATATTTTCTTAACAACATAGTATAATAGTTATTTACATGGCATTTACATTGAACTTGCTACTATAAAAAGCCTAGGCATAATTTTAAGTATATGGGAAGATTGAGTGGGTTATATGCAAATGCTACACCATTTATATAAGGGACTTGAGCATTCCTAGATTTTGGTATCTGTAGTGGGTGAAGGGAAATTGAACTGATCCCCCATAGATATCAAAGGACTATTGTAATAAAAATTATGTGAATAGGGCGTCTCTCTTTTTCTCCATGAGTATCTCACTATACTGTACTCATCCTTTTTGTGATTATATGGAATGATAAAATGCCTATATGAAGAGAGGAGGTGAGGTAAATGATGTAGGCATTGTGACATAGGGTTAGGCTGCTATCAACCTTCTGATCATGTACATCAGCAGGAGGATCATCTGTTTCAGATGCTCGTGGCTCACTGGGCCACAGAGAATAACCAAAGTTGGATTTTAGGGGGACCTAATGTTGATGGTCAGGGACCCTCCATAGTTGAATGAGGTTTTGTGTTTTTGTTGTTTTTTGTTTTGTTTTTATTTGCCTGAAAGTATTAAACAACGTTGTAATTGGAAGTTTCTGTCTTTCTTTTTAATTCATCAAAATGTTACAGTCACATGGGCGACTTTAATGCTGTGTTCCATCCAAGTATTCCATAATTTTGTCCTTTTGTATATGACTGCAACTTGAAACACTGGAGCAAATTTTGGTAATATCCACATTGCTGGTTCTGCCCAGTTTTTTCTTCATCTTCCTCTGAGGATGATACTACAAGTTCTTTCAGTTCTTCATTTGTTAATACTTTTTGATGCTTTCAATTTGTTCTTCACTTCATCAAGCATGGCATTAATCCTTTGGCAGCTTGTCTTGCTGCACAAATGACTTTCCTACCTTCTTCATGTATCCCCAGGAAACCTTTAAAATTATTCTTCTGTGCCCTGTAAGTTATTCCAGCTGGCATTTGCAGTTTCTAGTTTTATTCATCCATTATATCAGTTAAGGCAAATGATTTCCAGCACTGTGTTATATCCAGACTAGGGTTATATCAATTTCTGATCAAATGTAATCAAACACCAGGATATGTGTGGCCTTGACAAACCAAATAATGCACTCTGGTCAAGGGGCTGAAGCAATGGGGTTGTATTTTAAAATAAAAATGTGACCTTGAAACAGATTTAGGATGGCCAGGCACATGGTTTATTATTAGTAGGACTTTAAATTCCAAAATTCTTTTTTTTTTTTTACTTCTGGAATGAACCTTTGGTGGAACCATTCCATATTCAAGATGCTGTAGCTTACACTTTTAATTATGTTGCCAGAACATAGGCAGATACTCTTAATTTTTGAGAGCACTGTTTTCATTCTGTACACTATAGCTGGCTTTATCACATGCTCTGCAGTATTGCCACTTAGTACCAGAGTTAACCTATCCTTCCATGTTTTATGCCCTGGTGTCTCTTTTGCTTGTCTGTGAATGTAGGTTCTGTTGGGTCTCTCCTGGTTTCATAGCAGTTGAAGACTTGCTTCAATGGTATCCTTTCTCCTTAATGAGCTTCTTCAGCTCTTCCAACAATGTGGCATCAGCTTCTTTATTCCTGCAGACAGAGCCACTGTAGTATTTTTTTTTTATATTTCAATCTAAACCTATTTCTGAATTTGTGTAACCATTCCCTACTTGTTAGAAATAGGTGGTGTCACTCATTTCAGGGGATCCCTTGCTGAAGTCTTCATATAGGCTCAATGTTCTGTGGCATAACACATTGTCATCAATCAGAACATGTTTTCTGTTCATGTCTTGCAACCAGAAATTTAACGCCTTTTTATCTTAACTAAACATTTAACCATAGTAAACATTTACTGTGGCTATAACTTTTGTGGAATGAGGTTTTATAGAAAAACTAGAGCAAATTCCTTTTTCTTTCTTCATAAAATCATGGATAAATTTGTTCTTACAAATAGACTGGGCAACCTCAGCATGTGATTTTTTTTCTTATTATTAACATGAGAACTTTCATATTTTACTCAGAAGAATCACTTTACAGCTTCTCTTTGGCATATATGAACTGTCAACATCATTGCTCTTGTATTTTGTGAGCATTCTCAAGTAAAATAAGGGCTACTTGAACATAAGCACTGCAGTCAATCCAATAACCCAATCAACAGTTGATCTAATAACTGAGATACTGTTAAATAATTAACAGGTGGGTAAAGTATACAGTGTGAATACATTTGACAAGGAGATGATTCATGTCCCATGCAGGATGGAACAGAAACAGGTTGAAATTTCATCATGCTATTTAGAATAGTACACAATTAAAACTTAACAAATGTTTGGCTACAGGTAACTGAAGCACAAAAAATAAAACTACAGATATGGGGGAACTATTGCAATTCAAGGCACTATGTGTTCATATTTGAAAATGCCTTCAGCCATTTCTGATTCAGTCAGCTGGGTCTGAATACTTGAATTCTTTTCATACCCTCAAATGTTCTCTTAACTTATTTTTCAATTATCTTGAGCTTCAATTCACTACGTCTAACAGAAGATTGTTTTTACTCCTTCCTAGATAAATACAGTTTATGCTTTCCAAAAGACACTAACTTAAGCCTGCAAGTCATTTGGTATGCCACTCTTCTAAACCATAAATACTCATTCCAACATCTAAAGCATACACTCTGCAGGTATATCTCCCTTTATTTATAAGTGGAGCCATTTCTCATTTATTCTTTCCTTGCTACTATCTCAGATACTTTAGCTTTCAAATATTGCGAGAAAGATTGTTGAAACAAAATTTCTTAACCAAATCGTATTTGGACAAATTAGGAGCTTAACAGTGCATTGTTCATTTAAACTACTTTTCCTTAGCAAGTGTTGGAAGGTTTGTTAAGCTTGGGCTGTTCAGCTGAGAAAGAACTGTGTATTCTCAGCATGCGTTACAGGAAGTTGTGGAGGAAGGAAGGGTCAGACAGAATAACTTGTAGTCTTTAGGCAATTTCTGAGACATTTTTTTATTCTTCTGGTCCTAATGTTGAAATACAATTGTACCCTACAGTACATAGAACTGACTGAGTGTTTACTATTTTGGTCAATCTACAATTCCTTTTTTTATTATTATTATGGATTATGAAGAGTGTGCATTTTAAATTTATTTCCAAGATACCACTTGATTAGCATCACATTACTGTAATATAAGGTTTGGATTTATTTTTAAATCATGCCTTTAAAACTTTCGTTTCTTGCCTCTGGGGGACATAATTGTTATCTTAGATAATAAATAAGGATCATTTTTTAAAATAATAGTATCTCTGGTAGCAGTTTTTGCTTTCCTGTAGTAAACTATTTGTCATCTGCCTCCAAAAGGCAATCAGCTAGATTTTAAATATCGCTGTGTCTTTCTGTTTTTACAATGTATTTGATTAACCAATAAATACAGGTGTAATATCTTTCCAAGTTAAGAGTTACAATGTTTGCATTCATCTTTGTGAAGGTAAATTATTTTTCTTCTAATGTTTTGATGGAAAGTATTGATTATTTGAAAAAATTAAACCATGGTGATTATATTTTTGGTTTCTAGGGAAAAAGTAGCAGGTAAGCATGTGTGTATATTTTTAACTTGCAGAAGAATATATTGCTACTCAGAGAAGCATTTTCATCTCACACTTGCTCTTCTTTGCATAGCTAGCATCCTTCCACTGCTCATTCTGCTACCTCGGAGTCAGAAATTATGTTTACGTTTTAGGGACTCTGAAAAAAATTGAATATGTGCTTTCTCTGTTTGTTTTAAGGGCTGGAGTGGGAGAATCACAGTTTCAAACTTTATGTCAAGCTAGATATCACTTGTAAAGTTATTCTCTAAATAGCCTCATATGCTGTTAGTCACCCATTCCTGAGCAGTCTGAACTGGGTGGAGATCATCCATTTTTGTTTTCTTCATTCACAATCTTCAGATGTGCCTCCTTTATTAAAAAGTTCTGACAGATCAATAGCTTTCTTGATATCTTAGATATAAAAAAATTCCAGTTCCATTTATTCCAGTGTAAAGCTTCAATTTTGTTCTTCCATGTGCCCCATGCCTTCCCCACCCAGGCAGATGGGTGTTAGCTGGAATCGTGGGTGGGGAGTGAGCATTTCACTCTTCTCCCCTGTGCCCTTTTCTGCTGTTTCTTCTCTAGCTGGACATTGGAGTTGGGTGGGGAGAACTGGTGAAAGGAATATAGAAAAGGCATGAAGATCTGTTCTGTCTGGTGGGGTAGCCCAGAGCCTGCTGTTGTCCTAGGGCTGTTGGATCCCCTTGCCCAGAAGGCAGTCCTCTTGGTTGACCAGCAAGGCAGTCCTGGCCTGGTTACTTTTCATGATTCATGTGATCTATGATTAGTATGTAATCTTGCCACAGTAATGGAAGAGGTGGCAGCTCCCACCATTGACTACTGACTCTCCTCTTACCACTGCCCCCAATTCCTTTCCTTATGGTCCACAAATCACAGAGCAATTATACTGCACAAACAGACATAGAATGTATTATTATTATTTTTTATATCAATATGATTTTGTGGGAGGAGCAGACTTCTTGTGAGAAGAGAGAGGAAAGGCAAACTGTTGTCTTTTCAAACCATTCACCCACTGCCTACATATTTTATTTCACTTTCCTAGGGTTCTGTGTAAACAGGTTGGACCTGGAGGAGGGATGGGGTAATGTCAGTAAGGTCAGTTGAAATTTCTCTTAGGAAGATTTCCGAGGATATATCTGGAATCACAGACACATTCTTTGCAATGTAGTGTTGTGTCACACCTGTTGCACTCAACTTGAGGTCCTTATTTGGTGATAACTAAACAAAAACTATTTAGTATCATGTGGGAAAATGTGAATTTGTGAATTTTTAAGAGAAAAATTACAAATCAAAGTACAGAAAGACATTCAATTAATAGAAATACCAGTGTGTGTGTGTGTCTCTCTCTCTATCTCTCTCTCTTTCTCTATCTCATAATCTCTATCTCTATTAGTTGCTCTTTTTAAAAAATAAATAAATAAAATTTCAGTACTATGTTATACCTTGATAAACCTTCAGGGAAGTATGACATCTCCCTCCAACCCCTTCCCCCAAATATCTAGTCTTTTGGGAAGGAAGTGAAGGATTAATTTTGATGATAGACCTGGCCTGAAAGCACTATGACTTCAATACTGTTGGTCCTGAGAGGCCTTCTCAGGCCAGGTAGGCCCTTTTTTGAGGTTCCTACACTTTCTCCCAAGAAGCTCTGGATGCAGTTATGAGACAGTGGCTGCTAATCAATCCTGGTTTTATTTCCATTCTCTAAAAGACTGAGGAATGGGGCATACTCTTTTCTCCATAAGATGATCTCATAGTTCATTCTAACGCAAAATTTAGGAGAATGTATCTTGTCTTATTTGCCATTATGTTATGGGTACCAAGGAGGCCTTGGCAAGCTTCCAGGCTTGATGAGTATTTGATGAATAAATGAGTGAAAAAAATAAATGAATATTAAACAAAAGGAATAATGAAAGTAATAAAATGAACAAGTTAGAAATTCATGCATTTTTTTGTTTGTTTCTGCTATGGCAAATTACTACAAACTAAGTGCCCTAATATGACACAAACTTATTATCTTGCACTTCTTAAGGTTAGAAGTCCTGAAATCAATGTGTCAATTTGGGACTTTGCTCTAGGGGTGAAATCCATTTCTTTACTTCTCCAGAGTCTAGAGGGCACCCAAATTCCTTGACTGGTGGCCTCTTCTCCTTCAGAAGCCAGCTCAGATTTCTCCCTTTCTGATCTCTGCTTTCATGTTTGTATCTCTTTTTCTCTGTTTCTCCTGCCCCACTTTTATGAAGATCTTTGTGATTATATTGGACCCACATAGGTAACCCAGGATTATCTTCCATCTTCAAAATCTTTCACTTAACCACATCTGCAAAGTCTCTCTTTGCCATGTAAGGTGACATAGTCACAGGTGTCAAAGGATACTTTGTGGTTAACTGTGTGTGGGATATCATTCTACCATTGAGACCCTTGCAAAATTTGTAACCCCTAAAGTCTGTCTTATATTAAGTATAAGTGAAAACCATATTGGTATATGCTAGATATTGTTATTCTTGGTGCTAGATTTGCCAAAATACCCCCCTCACCCCCACCTCCCTTGCTTCTCTTCCCTCCCCAGTCTGACTCTTGCTTTAGAGAAGACTTCATTGACCTTTCTCAAAGATATGTGCACCTCTCTGGACAAAGGTCTGTCAATGAAAACTGCCAACGTACAATATATCATGAACATGCTCGACTTGCTTAATCTCATGCAGCTAAATATAGCTCCTCTCTTCTGAGATAGATCATGTAAATATTGAGTTATCAGATTCTCAAAATTGTTGAAGTTAATCAGACAAACCACTCTACCAGCTTAGGGTAGATGTTTACTTTTTTGTATCAAGTATTAAGACAAATCATGACTGAGGGAAAATGGTGTCTAAATAGAAGTAATTTCTTTAGCTTCACTAGAATTCTATAAACAAGGTGTCTTTATCCTGTCCATATTTTGTTTACTATCAATTTTTCCTGATAATCCCACCCTGATGGAGAAAGCTCATATTATCATTGAGGTTCATTCGGTATTGCCCTCCTCAGAGTGGCATTTCCATATTCCCAGATCCTGGGAATTGGAATCAACCTTTATTTTGTTGCTCCTTTATCACAGAACTTTGAGTGTGTGTGTGCATGCACACATGCATGCATGTACCCCAGTGTTTTAAAAGTCCTATGTTATAAATGGTTCTGGTCCTAGACTTTGGAGCCAAACTGCCTCCATTTTAAATCCTGGCTGAAACATTTATCTGCTGGGTGGCTTTGGGCTTGTCTCCTTAACTTCTCGGAACCCCAGTGTTCTCACCTGTCACATGGTTTATGTGAGGTTGAATGAGCAAGACACTTATACTGGTGCTTAATTCTCACTTAATATAGTTAATGCATCAGGTGTTCTTTTCCAGTGAGAATTTATGTACTTGTGTCCCTTTATTGCCATGATTATAAGCTGTACAAAGGCAATGACACTATTTATGGTAGGTAGCAGAGAATGCCTGATGTGGATCAGAAACAAAAACTGTCAACCTGAATTCTGTCTAAGATTTTATTTTTCCCTGTTCCCTGTATTCCCTTCTCTATGAATGGTATCATCATTCTGCTGTACGCTCAAGTTCCAGCCATGGGACTCTTCTTCAACTCTTTCTTTTCCTTACTTTCCCCTCTACCACCTGTCCTTCATCTGTCTATCCCTTCTGGGTTATCTCTAGTTCTACCCCTAAAAAACCAACCAAGCCAAACCCTAGGTGGTTTCCTTGTTTTCAGTATGGCTACAGACAATCCTTTTAAGATACATTGGTTCCAAAACATTACCTGACTTCCTCCACTGCCACTATGACTTCATTATGCTTGAAATAATGTTATTGTTTGGATATGAGGTGTTCTCCAAAAGCTCTGGGTCAATGCAGGAAGATTTCAGAGGTTAAATGATTAGATTTATGAGAGTTTTAACCTAATTTAATGGGTGAATAATTTGAATGGGCAAACTGGTTGGTAACTAAGCAGGTAGGCATGGTTAGAGGAGGTGAGTCACAAGGGGGATACCCTTGGGGATTACATCTTGTTTTTCTGGCTTCTTTTTTTTTTTTTTTTTTTTGCTTTCTGGCTGCCATGATCAGAGTAGCTTTTTCTGCCATGATGCTCTGCCTCATCTTGGGCCCAGTGAAATGGCTTCGGCCAATCATAGGTTGAACCTCTGAAACCATGAGCCAAATCAGCTTTCCTCTTCTAAGTTGTTCTTGTTAGGTATTTTGATCACAGCAATGGAAAACTGACTCACACACACACAAGAAAATAAAACATCTATTCCCCCTATTCTGACTTAACCATACTTTCCACACCCTGGTGGCTCCCAGCTTCTCTCACTTCACCCCCTTGAACTCTCCCCTGCCTCTTTTGGCCCCAACCCTTGGCATTCTCTCCACTCCTCACACCTGTCAAGCTTCTTCCAACTTAAGGCCTATTGTTTGTGAGTGAAGTACTGAAGGCTGGCTCTGTTTGTTTCTGGACTAGAGATTATAGTTCTTTATGCTATGGAAATGATGCAGTCACCCAAGTGCTTTGAGTTCTCTGCAGGTGTCTTTGGCTCAAACATGAAAATTGAAGTCTTAGTTTTTGTTTTTGTTTCCTAATCAGGGTTCTCATTTTTTTGGCATTGAAAGCCCAAGCTTATTAGTGACTTTGGGATATTGAAATTACTAAATGCAATAAAAGATCAGTGCTTTGAGTGACATTCATACCAAGCAGTCTTATTGAGACTTATTTCCTGGCTTATTGCTGGTTATTTTTCTTTATATTCCTTTATTTGTTGCAGAGACTTGTTGCAATTGTTGTAAATGTTTATATCTACTTATTAGAGTGATTACTTTGCATTTATGTCTCAGCAGTGTGCATACTGTAACTCACACAAAATGTTAGCTGTTAAAAACGACTGCTGGGTCTGAGTTAATTAAAAATACAGAGGAGGCAGAATCTTATTGTGGGCGTAGTATCAGGCTCTGTTTGGACAGGAGTTTATATATATATTGAAGTGGAAAGTGCAAAAAGAAGGGGAAAAAACCTACCTCAGAAGTAAAAAAATAATAATAATAATTCTATCTAGATAGAGCCACATACATAAACCATGGTTGCTAATTTTTGTACCACTAAGTAAATAGTTCTGTTTGATTGTGATTCTTCTTTTCAGAAATCTGTATGCCAGCAAGCACTGGGGCAGAAAGTAAATTTTTGTGCCATTTCCAAATTCTCTTCTCTATATTTCTCCCCACTGCTTGTATCCACTTTTGTTTTTCTCTTCTCAGTGAAGGACAGTGTTAGCAGCAGCAACAGCACTTGAATTAGCCTAATTTATTTTTCTGTGTTTGCATCATGGTTCAAGGTCCATAGCAAGGTGAATTTTCTTCAGACTTTGCATGTGTCCTCAGACTGCAGATGTCACCCAAGGATAAAAGAACTGATCGCTGGGAGCCATTAGGACACCCCCCCACACACACCGCTTTCTCTTTCTCTAGAAAGATAATTCTCAGGGTTGTTTAATGCAGGAAGCATGAAATTTCTCTCTAGCCACATATATGCAATTTCAACATGTGTGTTTGGGGGAGTTAATATGTGGCAATGGGCATTTCCATACCTGCTTGGATGGGCTAATAGTATTTATTTAACATTTGTGATAGGCAGTTGGTTTGCTTTCAAGAATCATAAAATTATGCCCTCCAAATTAAGCTATTATTTTAAAAATCCTCATGTGTCTTTTAATTGGTCTAAAAATAGTTTTTTGAAGGTAAAGAGATGCTAATTCAAGTTTTTGCTTTAGGAAAATTATTTCTTCCTCTTCACCTCTCTTCAATGAGGGGAAAAAATAAGGATTTGAGGGTGGAAAGAAAAATTAAAAATTTCAAAGTATTTAAAAGTTATTATTCAATTAAATATGAGAATGTAGAGGAAATCTTCTAGATTTCCTGCTTGAATGGGTGTCCTGTCCAGCCCTCTTGGGTGATGCTAATTGAACCGCTTCCCTAGAGGTAACTTTTCCCCTTCCATTCTATTTGTGTCAAAGATGAGTCTTAGGTACTATTTGATGTTCATACAATTTATTTAGGCAGTGCTATTCCAAGACAAATGGCAAGATCTGAATGGTGGAGCATGGGCCAGATACAGTCAGGGACCAGATGACTGCCTGACCAGAGGTTCTCTGTCCTCCAGAGACCATTCTAGTATTAGGGGAATTCTTCCGCCTTTCTTATGCCCATGTAAGAAGTTACTGGGTGTTTCTTCCATAGAGGGAGTTTAAATTATAATTGCAAAGGTATTTTCTTTAAGGTTCATGAAAGTTCTATATGAGAAGAGGTGCCCTTGTCTGGGGCAACCAGGAATTGTAAGTCCCACTGCCAGAGTCCCGGTAATTCCTGGGGCCAAGGCCAGGTTGCATCATATTGGTAAGATACACATACTCTAGACCCTGCAAAATGGTTGAGTTGGACTTGAGGTTATTAACTTTACAGACAAAATGTGTCTCTTATTATTGTATACTTCAGTAATTGAGCTGATAGTATTACCTTAATTGAGGTAGAGAACATAGGAAGAAGACTTGTAAAGACCAGTACTAAACATGTGTTAGTTTGTAAATAATTGTGTTAGAAACATTCAACAGGCAAATACATGAGTCCAAGTGACAGGGGTGATCATTCACCTTTGGTGTCAAAGTTGACTTGACACATCTAATTTACTAGATAATAATATTTTTCTCCCCTTTTTACTTTACATACTTTTACTCATCCAAAGTTGTGCAAGAGGATGTCCTTCCCTGATGTAAAAGACACTTTCTTTAATCAAAGATCAATTTAATAGTGTAGTCAAAAAAAGATAACCAAAGAAAAGGAAGAAAACATTTTCGAACCTTACATCTGATAAGAGGTTAATATTCCAAAACATATAAATAATTCAAACAACTCAATAGTAAGAAAACAAGTAACCTGATTTAAGAATGGTGAAGGATCTGAATTGGTATTTCCCAAAAGAAGACATACTAATTAATCAACAGGTATGTGAAAAATGCTCAAAATACTAATCATCAGAAAAATTTAAATTAAAACCACAATGAAATATTACCTCACACCTATTGGAACAGGTATTATCAAAAAAGTGAAAGATAACAAGTGTTGGAGAGGAGGTTAAAAAAAAGAGAACTCTCACGATGCTGATGGGGAAAAATGTATTGGTACAGCCATTATGGAAAACAATATGGAGCTTACTCAGAAAATTATAAATAGAACTCTCATATGATTGAATAACCCCTTAATGAGTTTATATCCAAAGGAAATGAAATCAGTGTGTCAGAGATATATCCATACCCAACATGTTTAATGCAGCATTATTCACAATAGCCAAGATATGGAATCAACCAAAGTGCTCATCAATGGATGAATGGAAGAAGAAAATATGGCATATTTATACAATGGAATATTGTTCAGCTTTTTAAAAAAAAGTTAATCTTGTCATTTTTAATAACATAGATGAGCCTGGAGGACATGATGTTTAAGTGAAATAAACCAGACACAGAAAGATAACTCATGATCTTACTTATACATGGAATCCAAAACAGTTGAACTCACAGAAGTTGAGAGTAGAAAGGTGCTTACCAGGAGGTGAGGATTGGGAGGTGGGGTTGGGGAGAAGTTTTTCAAAGGATGCAAAATTTCATATTGATAGGAGGAATAACATCAAGACAACCTGTCTGCAACACTATAACTACCGCCAATAACAATGGTATAGTATTCTTGAAAATTACTAAGAGTAGGTTTTAAGTGTAGTCACACTCCCCCCAAAAGGGAGGAAATGTGTATTAAATAGCTCAATTTAGCCATTTTGCAGTATATACATATTTTAAAACAATGTGTTGCACCGAATAAATATGTATGGTTTTCATTTGTCAATTTAAAAGAGTTCTAGTGTTCTGAGTTCACCTATTAGAACCCTGAGTCTGGAGTTCACAAGTCAAAGTGGATAATTTAGGTCTAGGAATTGTTTTAAGTACAGTTCTGCTGAATGAAGTGTGGCAAAAGAGAAACTTGCAGTTAGCAATCAGTTCTATTCATCCACTTCATTAGCATAAAAAGATGAAAGCATAGTAAAGGATACAGATGGGTGAGTTCTTCCTCCTGGTCAGTCTCTCTCAGTCTCTCTCTCTCTCTCTCTCTCTCTCTCTCTCTCTCTCTCTCTCTCTCTCTCTCTCTCCTTTTTCCACAGGGGCTGTTGTCAGGGTAGATGCTATAATCAGCATCCTACTTGTGGTGAGTAACTGCCATGCCACAGAAGATTGTAAAAAGCATTATAAAGATAATTATGTC
Source organism: Marmota marmota marmota (assembly GCF_001458135.2). Lineage (NCBI taxonomy): Eukaryota > Metazoa > Chordata > Mammalia > Rodentia > Sciuridae > Marmota > Marmota marmota. The sequence goes on along the minus strand of NW_026000057.1, from coordinate 7,316,587 downwards.
CCTCGTGTGCATTATTAGAAGGAGGTAATATTTCATTAAAGAATGGAGTTCTTGTCTGGCATAGTGAAAAGAAAGGTGCTTCCCAGGTGCACTGTGTGGAGTATGGCAATAATGAGTCCTCCAATATTTGCATTGAACAATTAGAAAAATGGAATAAAGGGAAGAAGATATTTATTTAAAAGGCAGGAAATATATTTACTCAATTAAAAACTGAATAATGGAGTAAACATATGAAGAGTAGCCAGAGATAAATTTTGAATATGATTCTAGAATATTTTTCTAGTCTCAACTGGTTTAGCTCATAGGATGTTTTTTATTTTCTATTGAAGAAGTTGTATCTTATTTGTGTTTGATTATGAAAATACAATACCATT
>NW_026000057.1:7306214-7315830 GCF_001458135.2 Marmota marmota marmota | reverse complement strand
GTTTGTTTTTTACTAATTTCTGATCCCATATTTCTACTATAATACAACCCAAGAAGATGACGCCAAACAAAACCGAGACAGAATGAAATAAAAATGGAACAACAAAAAATCATTATAGCCTTTCTATCCTCCTGAAATGTGCATCCGTCCTTTCTCCCTATCTGTTCCTCAGATGTAAATAGTTTTTCCTCAGATGTGAGCGGTTTTTCTTCCGTCTCACTCATCTCCAGGGACAGGCAACTTAAAACAAAAGTGAAGCAAAACAAAAGAGGAATCTTAAAATGGCTACCCATCCTCTCGCCCTGCCCTCAGGGGCGAGCAGTTTACCTTATCACTTACCCTCAGTCGCTCCCCGTGCGAGCCACCAAATGCCGCAGTCTGGCTGGGCACAATTCAGGAGCCACTTGTCAAAAGAAACGAACTTTATTTTTAGAATCACAAATGCGGAACAAAACAGCCTCTCAGGAAAATCCCTCAGAGCTCAACTGCCACCACCGGCTTCCCACAAGCCTCTCCCACAACCACAAGCCTCTCCACCTCCCACAATGCTCCTGCTCTTGAGGCCGATTGGCTGGGTCACATGGGCGGAGCCAAAAAAGTCCCCCAATGAGCAGCTCCGTGGTCTGAAAGGGCAGGGAAACAGCCCAATGAGCATCACCGCAGAGGAGCCAATCAGCTAGAAGTTGCTGGGGCCGCTGTGAGCCAATCATCAGCCGGCAGCTGGAAGTTTGCTGCAGCTGGAAGTTTGCTGGGGCCCCTTCGGCTGTGGCTCTCAACAAGGTCTAAGCATATTTTTTTGAAATTGTTTAATTATAGAGGGTTGGTATGGTTATTATTATTCTTGATGTTCAATTGAGAATGACACTTGTTTTCAAAATGCTTCTTATATATGTCTCTGCACATATAAATCTTATGTGTGCAGTTAAATATTTCATTTATATATAAATATTTATATACATGGTAATTAAAATTGAGAGAATTTTAAGAGTTATAGCTATGTGTTTACAACCATTAGTTTAATACTTTGACTTTTTAAAAAATAATTGTGCAACTAATTTTCCAACTTAGTTTGATAGTATTCATACTTTATTTGTCCATTTTCAGTAACAGCTTCTAATGTTCGTAGAGCTAGTGTTGGTAAAATGAAAAATCTGAGACACCTATTCTAATATTGGATTTTTAAAACACAAATATTAATGTTTGTATTTAACCAAGATAAAACAAGTTTTAATCATTTTTTGTTTAGCTTGTATTTCACATTCTAGATAATTTCTTATTAATGTATTTGTTATATTTCAGAGGACATCAGTAGAATGATAAACCCTATTCTACTTTGTTTACATATATGCATATATATTTATATACATATATGTTTAATTACAGAGATATCCTAGAGCCCATAAAGCATGACAGCAAAGCAGGTCAATTTCTTAAACAACAGTATTTCATTCAGTACCTTGGTGGTTGTAATTAACGTTTCTGTTTAGTTCTAATTATAGTTTTTGTATCACAGCCATTATGCTAATGGTGTTATTCAGTAGTATGTGAGATTGCATTCATTATCACTGGTGAATTAAACCTTTATTAAAGAAAAATTCCCGCAGGCCTCATTCTGGAGTTAAGTAATTATTCATTTGGTTTTATCCTAGCAATTAGCTTATATACTGTAGCACTCATTATTGAGTTTCTATACCTCACTGAATGAGATTAACCCACCATGGTAAATAAATGCCTAACAGTTCCCAAGCTCACAATGTGTTGCTTTTTAAGCATATTATTATGTAACAAAATAAGGAATCAGAATGCATTGAAACAGCATTCTGGCTTCTGATAAATAATGTACTTGTTGGGAAGACTATGTTGGACATTTTGTGTTTAATTCAGAATTTGAAAAAAAAAATGCAATTAAAGACCTCCAACGCTAAATTCACCTTTGTGGGTGTATGTTTTCCTTTGTTTAATTCCATTCCATTACTTCCTTGCTTGCTGAATTATGCTACTCTGCCCATTTGATGTTGAAAACAGCCAATTTCAATAGCACAGTCTCTAAATAGAATATTCCATCCTATTAAATTCTCATCCCACATATTTGGAGATCACTTGATCATAGATGGGACCCTCGGCCACTCATTATAATTCACTAAAATTTGTTGATCTATGGCTTGGTAAAATATTTCAAATTACTGCTCTGTGTTTGCATAGCCATTCATGTCCTCAGTATTTCTACTTGCTCATTGTATAAAAAAGCCACTCATAGTCCCAAGTTGCCACATTTATGGAAACTGATGCTGATGATAGGTCTACTATCACCTTTTCTCTTCTTAAAACTGATCTGTCTTATCTATTCAGCCTCTTCTTCTTTTTTTTTTCTTCTAGAATTTACTCAGTTCTCGTTTACTTAGAACTTACCTAAGTGCAAAATAGAGCCATTTGGGGTCATATCTATGTTTAAGTTTTTATGTCTTCTTAGGTACTGACTTAAGAAAGCTATGAACCTTCTTTATACATTTTAATGTAGACTATAGTCTATGAATACGCCCTCAAAAACAACAGCATAAAATTTAATATGGAAATACTACATATAAAACTAATATTAACATCTTTTCATAATGTATGTATGTTCTTGAATTAAAATCTTTTATTGTTATTTTTTAAGTTGTCAATGGATTATTTATTTGTTTGTTTATTTATATTCAGCACTGAGGATCAAACCCAGGGCCTCATGCATGCCAGGCAAGTGCTCTACCACTGAGCTACAACTCCAGCCCTTGAATTAAAATTTATATAAAAATGAAATTGTAGTTTCAAACTTTGGTTGTTTCCAAATACTTAGTCTGCCCCAAACATACATTAAATAATGAATAATAATTTCAGAGAGAAGATAATTACCTTAAAATTTTTTTCTCATCTCAGCATAACTTTTTAAAATCCACTTTACAATCAGCATATTCCCTATTAAATTAGGATCATTGGTATATATTTGTAAGACAAATTAATAAATTTATTCCCAAATGCTTATTTTTCATGGTGGTCGAATATTGTATATTAATCACATATTTTCAAATGTCAGTGTAGATATCAAAATATTTCACAGCATAACAATACCAATACACATAAAGAAATATCACAACAGGCACATAAAACCTTTTAGAATGTAGCAGTGGCAATTTATATTTAAATCATATAATGCCAATGACTGGTCACATTGACCCCAACAAGCATATGAAACCTAAATGTCCCCAGTCAACATTAACCTGTAGGTACAGATGAAATCACATTAAAGTTTGTGTTAATTAGATTTCCATCACTGTGGGAAAATGCTTGAGAGAATAAAATGAAACAAGCAAAGGTTTATTTTGGTTTATGGTTTCAGTCCATGGTTTGTTGGCTCCATAGATTTTGAGCCCATGGCCAGGCAGAATATTTTGGTGGGTGACTTAGTCAGCCTTTTTATCACTATGACCAAAAGACCTGACAGGAACAATATAGAGGAGGAAAAGTTCATTTGGGGCTCACAGTTTCAGAAATCTCAGTCTATAAATGGCCAACTCCTTTGCTCTGGGTAGATTATCATGGCGGAAGGGTGTGGAGGAGGAAAGCAGCTCAGGACATGGCAGACAGGAAGCAGAGAGCTCTGCTCAGCTGAGACAAAAAGAAAAAAAAAATAGTTATCAGCCTCTTCAAGCCATACTGCCTCCAGTTACCACCCAGTTAATCCATTATCAGTGGATTAATTCTTCCTTTCTAGACTCTGAAGAAATATGTAGTTGGCTCTAATTTCTTATCTGAAGAACTACTCTTTTGAAAGTCAATATTTTTTCAAAGCAGCATAATTAAGATCTTCCTGAAAAATTTTCTGTGTACTGGATCTTCTCATCTTATTTTCATGTTTTATTTCTATTTTTTTAAAAAAAAACCTATTTCTCCAGAAATACTGAACATCTGGGATGATAATTGTAATCATTCTTTTATACTATGATTTTAATTTTGATTCTCTGTTATCATATTTTGAAAATAACATATTTGCTTTAAGTAACCTAATCAAAATGTTATAGGCATCTTAAAAGAACAATGAGTTCATTTTAAAGAGAAACAAAAATAAAAACCCATATGCTTACTATTAAGACAATAGTTACAGTAATGCACACGGAGGGATTTGTAATTTAGCTATCATGACTTCATAACCGATTGTTCCCCAGTCCTCAGGGATTAAGAATATGGTTTCCATGGTAATTCTGGATTCTGAAAATGCTCATCTTTGCCCTAAGTGGATAGCAAATAGTTTGTATGGCAAACGACCTGTCTGTTAGCTAGAATTATACCTTAGTGCTGTAGGAAATAGAACTACACTACCTGTTTAAAAATAGACAAGTTTCACAGCATCGTAATATGTTCAAAGTCTATAAAATCACAACCTCTTGATTGCCAGTGTTAACAAAAACTTGTTCTTTAATTACCTATATTGCATTCAGCTTCTGTTTCCTCCCGAAACCCAATTATGGCTAATAGCAGCAGTAAGCTGTAGTCTCGTTGTTTGTGGCAGTTCATTTTAAAATGCTCTGTTTGATTATCTTTTGTCTTAATGGCTTGAAGAATTGGGTTCAGATTTTCATCAGACACCTCCAGGTTGTAGTCTTCACCTCACTGTCATACATAGATGCAATCCTTCCTGACATGAGGTGGATGTCTTTTTTATTTTTCCTAACAAGAGGCTGTTCCCTAAATGATGGAAATCATGCTATTTCCCTAAGTTCTCACTAACATGTTTTTCAATGCAGTAATTTCAGCACCTCACACCAAAGGGATATTTTAAATTTGGAGAAAAGGGATGGAGAACTTTTATTTATCCCTTCCTCCTACAAATCCATTTTCTCCCAGTGTGGTGTTCATTGCCTAATCATTCTCTGCAGCTTAGGTTCATATGTTCTCCTGCAGAGACTAGGCAGCCTGTCTTCTAGAGCTGAATCCAGAATAATTCAGCAGTCTAATTTCTGATTTAATTTCGCGGCTCTCCAACTGTGGTGTAAACCCAGCTCTGAGAATTGAATGCAATTTGTGGCACTTTGCCTCAGTTGCAAATGCTATGTCTCTATTCTCATTCTCACTAGAGTCATTGTTTCCATGATAACTAATGGGCTCCAAGTGGAAAAGGAGGAAAAATTACATGTAAGATAAACAGGAAAAGACAGAAATTCAAACAGTAGGAAACATTTCTATTGCCTTATTGAAAATTAACTTCAGTGTACTCTGTGTAGGTTGTGTCTGTTGTAGAGATGGGAAGAGACTGTGGATTTTTATTTGCATCTGATACTCTTTATTTTCCCTTCTGTGTCTTCAGGCAGCCAAGGAAACACATAGGCACTAAGACAATGGGGCTGGGTTGCTATTCAGTACAGCTGTTTATTATATTCTGAAGGAGTCATTTTCTTTCTGAATAAATGTCATTATTCTGTTTTTGGTCTGCGCTTGACAAAGATTCTTTTCTTGCACCGACCAGTCAGCCCATGAGAACCTTTGCACTCAAAGTGCATTGATATCAGCAACATCCATATCACTTGGGCTTGTGTTAGAAATGCAGAGTTCCAGGCTACACACCAGACCTGCCAAATCATACTCTGCATTTGGGCAGAACAGATATGAATATTAATATTAACAAGATCTCCAAGTAATTCATAGGTTGCTTAATAGAAATTACAAGGAAAACCCTTTTAAGGGTTTTTTATCTAAAGAGGTGGTAGGACATACATAATAGATAGAGCCTTTAAAAATATCCAATTTTATAGGGTAGGATTATCACCTTCACATTTTCTAATACTTCATTAAAAATTATGCTATTGAAGAATAGGAGTTGGCTTATTAACAGTCTTGGGCTTTTGTATATCTTCTTTCCCTACCTTAGATTTGATTTTCTTCAAGTAGTTCTAAGGGAATTCTTATGTATCTTCTTCTGTCTATGCCACAGGCCGTTTGGACCATTTGTATTCTGGGCTCATGGTCTCCCCTAAATCTCTTCCCTATTCAGCAGTATATCACTTCTCTCCTTTGGCAGTATAATAAGCAACCTTATAGGATGACGCAAGACAAGAAATTTCTATCGAGACTAATCCAAGTTTTGATAAAGTTCAGTCTGTTCAGATAGAAATTTCTTCTCTTCAAAATGATCCACACTGCCAGTATAGCTTCAGGATGGATAGATATGTATATAAATTACCCGTCAATTTTAATTGGCTTCACATTGCTATTGATGAGAAACTTGCCATGCTGGAGTCTTTCTTCCTTTTTTCCCAATTAATTTGGACACTGAAAATGAAATAAAAAATAATATATTTTCTTGTGTTTCTTTTCTTTGACATTTTCTAATCTAAGCCGATGTAAACAAAGACAGATGATCATAAGCATAATGGTTATTTTTAAAATTCCAATCAAGGGGAAGTATTTTGATGTTTTAACATAGTGAAATTGGTCATTAATGTTACTTTGCCAGGCCCAGCAGCATTCCAGGTGACCCTTTATGTGTTAGAACACTACCTTAATGAAATGTTTTCATACAGCTTTAACAGAAAAAGTGTTCAAATTGTGTGAAGCTAGTATTTGGGGGCAAACAAGATTTTTGAAATCAATTTTTTTAAAAATAGGCACTTTTATTCCATTAGAAATAAAATATCTCAATAATTGTCAGTACCTCTTGATTCATGTACCAAAGGTGGGTTGCTGCAACCTGCACAGCTGTTAATTCAGGTCTCCAGACTGGGCAGAGAGGAGATGGAGAAAAGACAAGCAGACACACAAATAGAGAAAAAGCTGGGTATTGGTGGTTGACTGCAACCCTGGTAGGGAGGTGGTGACACACAACAAGCTCAGCACATTTATTATATAGGTATAAACACCAAAAGGATTCATTGTGAGAAAGTTTCTTCAAAGTAAGCAGAAACAAGGTCATGAGTATGAGCAGCACAATTATGATTATCAACTTGCTCCCATGGCTCTCCACCCGCTGAGCAGCTGGTGTCTGAACCTCAAGGTCAAGGATTAACAGCTCCCTGGCTGGCACAGAACCTCCTATTGAACAGGGCGTCACCATAGCAACTTGGCAGTCTCAAATTGATGCCTTTCCACTGAGAGTTCCCAAGAGAGGTATTGCCTCTGTCACAGGACAGTTCAAGACCCATAATTCAGTCGCCACTCCTGACAGTGGGTATTGAAGAGCATTTGAGCTTTCTGTGTCTACTTGTTTATTTACATATTTCATCACTTGACCCTTTCCTCCCTTCTCTTCCACCATTGAACACTTGGGTTGCTCTGATTCCATCCCTCACTCCTTCCTCCCTTTTCCTCTTCCTGCCCTTCTTCTTTCATCAGTATATTTCTGCTGGTCCTCTTTTATGTGATACCCTCCCCCTCCAAGTCTGTCTTCAATTCCAGAGATCTTTTTAACGCCAGGCAACATAAATACATTGCTTAGTATCATTCAGATACTTTAAAAATTTACTTAGTAACTCTATGCTGTGTATATCCATCTGCTTTATTTCTGAAACCTTGAAATCAAGTTAAACTTAGATTTTAAAATTAATAAAAAGCCTAAGAAACGATGAGCACAGTACATAATGGGAGAAATACTTGAAAATCATATCTTACTAGGAATTCACATCCAGAATATGTAGGGCTTTTCTAAAACTCAACAACACAAAAACAGCCCAATTCAAAAATGGGCAAAAGACTGGAAAAGACATTTTCCAAAGGTGCACAAATAGCTAATAAGCACATGAAGAGATGCTCAACATCAGTAATCATTAGGAAAACGCAAATCCAAACTACACTGAGATACAACCTTGTACTTGATATTACAATGGCTGCTATCTGAAACTCAGAAGATAGCAAGTGTACATAAAATAGTTAAGCTGCTGTGGAAAACACAATGACAGTTCCTCAAAAAATGAAAAATAGAATTAATTATACCCTATGATCCAACAATTCTACTTTTGGATATATATGCCAAAAAAAAAATAAATAAATAAAAACACACAAAAACCAAAAAGCAAAACCCTTAAAGAAAGATCTTAAAGAGAGGCTTGTGCAACTCCATGTCCAAAACAGCACTATTTACAATAGCTGAAACACAGAAGCAAATCAACTGCCCATTATATGTAACATGTGGTGTAGACAAACAAGGGAATATTATCCAGCCTGGAACATGAAGGAAATTCTGACATATGCTACAAAATGGGAACTTCGAGGACATTGTGCTAAGTGACACAAGTCATAAAAAGACAAATACTGTAAGATCACATTTATATGAGCTACATAGAGTAGGCAAATTCATAGAGGCTGAAAGTAGAAAACTGGTTGCCAGGAGCTAAGGAGGAATGGGGAATTTTTTTTTAATGAGTACAGAATTTCAATTTTATGAAATGGAGAATTCTGGAGATAGACAATGGTGATGGTTTGCAAAATTCTGAATGTGTTTAATACCACTGAACTGTACACTTAAAATGATAAACATTGGTTATGCATATTTTTCCCACAATAAAAAATATTGGAAAATAACTGGAGGAGGGGGGGATCCCAATTTTGTTTTGTAGTTACTTCTTGGTTCTCTTTTCAGTTAACTCGCCAGCCCACCTTTAGTGAGTACCTCCCAAAGTGCCACTGGCAAGACAAAGGCAAATGGTGGAGAAAGACCCTCTGACCCTGGGGGGAGACAAGGTGACAAGAACCTCAGCCCAGAACACTCTTGCTTCTATCACTCCTGGGCGTGTCTTCAGAGAGGCAACTGTTATTTTATAACCATCTTGAATATTTGACCATAATACAGCCTTTCAGCATAGGGAGTACAATGTTTCTTTAGGTATTTAGAACTTTTTTGTTTCCGCTTAGTCAAAGCCACTCTATGAAACATATGGGAACATTTTGAAGGCATTAGACAGGGATTCACACTCCCACTGCACTATAATCTAGTGGTGCTGAAAGTAAAATAGCAACAACAGAAACCCTCCATCTAGCTTTATTGTTATGACTTACGTTCGCCATTTACTAGACTGGATGGCTGCCTAGGGCACCCAAAAGATAAACTATTTAATCTGTGGTAAAGCAGAGTCCCCAAACTTAGTATTTTACAGAGGAGAATGGAAACTAAATAGTTTTTTTAGGTTAGATTTGTTGGTTTGCAACCTATAAATCAATTATTAAATTCCTCTGTTCTTCACCACTTGGAGAAATGATTTTGCTGCTAAACTATTAAATTCTGGTTTAGCTTTCAGAATATTTAAGACACCCAACTAATTTGTCTATAAGAACATTGTATGAAATAGTTTGAATCTCTGTTTTCTAATCTTTTCTATGAGAAAATGAACTCCTCAGTTGTTTTTCTGTCTTGCAAACTACATATTAACCAATTAAAACCTACCACACAGCAGGGTTACTTAATTTTAAAAGACTGGCATTAAAGAAAAATCAAAAAACACTAAGAGGATTAGAGAATAATCTTACATTTTAGAATTTAAATGCTCCTAATGTTTTCACTCATTTCTTACTGCTTTTTGTTAATCTTGGCTTGTAAATTTTATATATATATATATATATATATATATATATATATATATATATATATATATATATA
>NW_026000057.1:7274228-7306201 GCF_001458135.2 Marmota marmota marmota | reverse complement strand
CTTATTTTATTTATATATATATATATATATATATATATAAATTATTTATTACACATACTGTGTACTGCTTTAGGGAAATTTCTCTTAAATTCTTTGTTGTTAATTTAATGTAAAGAAATCACATTGTTTTTCAGATGGCCTGGATAATTTAAGGAAATTGATTAGCACAGTGCCTTAGTTATTAGCACTATTCAGTGCTTTTCAGACTCTTCAGTTTGTTTTCCCAGTACAATTTTCAAAGTCTTCTCCTGGGGTGCTTACTTCTCCTGGGTGACTCAATTCCTGTCCCTCTTCTGAACTCCTCTGTGTGCTCTGCTCTGTGCTGCCTCATGGGCTATTAGTCATAGCACTCTCCCTCTCTTTTGTCCAGGATTGCCCGGGCTGGTCCTAAATGGGCTCAATATGACATGTACAGGGAGGAAAAAGGAAGTAAAAGAGGGACTCTATGTGAATTTTTTGATTTTTAAAATTCTCCCTCTGAAAATGTGGACAGCCCTTTTTCCTTCTTTCCCATGTTTTGAAAAGAAGCATGGTTGCCATAGAATTACAGAAATTACAGAAAAAAAGAATTTTAAAATTTATTCCTAAATCCCATCTCTAAAACACAGTATAGTTATCATGGTATATTTCCTTTGAGTCTTCTTTCATGAATTATTTTATACAATTTTGATATCACTTTTGTATTTTTTTTCTTTCTTCAGCCAACTAAACTCTGATGTCATTTATTTATTTTATGGATTGATTGGTCAGACTAATAGCAAAAAACTGGTATTTTTAGGCTTTGTTTTAGATTTCTTCAGATTTATTAGAAATTTTAAAACTCAAATGAATTTCATGATTGCTTTTTCTATTTCTATGAAGAATGTTGTTGGTATTTTAATTGTAATTGCATTAAACCTGTATAAGGCTTTTGGTAGTATGGCCATTTTGATTATATTAATTCTTCTTATTCAAGAACATGGAATATCTTTCCATCTTCTAAGATCTTCTTCAATTTCTTTCTTTAGTGTCTATAATTTTCATTGTATAGGTCTTTCACCTCTTTTGTTAAATTGATTCCCCATTTTTTTTTGAGGCTGTTGTGAATGGGGTAGTTTTCTTAGTTTCTCTTTTGGAGGGTTCATCACTGATGTATAGAAATGCATTTGATTTAGGGGTATTGATTTTATATCCTGCTACTTTGCTGAATTCATTTATTCTAGAAGTTTTCTGGTGGAGTTTTTTGGATCCTCTAAGTATAGCATCATGTCATCAGCAAATAGGGATAGTTTGAGTTCTTCTTTTCCTGTTCATATCCCTTTAATTTCAATTATCCCAGGGCAAACGACCCCTTCCTTGCCTGCTCTGGAAGTACAGATTAGAAGACGGCAAGCTGATTAGTACATCTTTTCTATTGCACAGCACATTTATGTAACACTGTTTTTGCTCTCCCAATGGTAGTGACCCCAGTAACTAACAGGAGATAACAGAGGCCAGAGAGATTTCTAAGACCAACACAGATTTATTCGGGAACAAATAGAACATTACTTTTCCAGGTAGTCTTAATTATAATGTAGTCCAAAAGCAGAAGTTTCTCGAAGTTTTCTGGTAATCCTGGTTATAAACAAGCGAAAGAGTAAACAGTATATTCATTTTAAGAAATTAAAGTGGTATTATTTTGAGTATGGCATAGGGAAATCAAACTGAAATCAGACATATCTAAGTTTGGAACCACAGCTTCATTTAGAGTGGTGGGACATTCAGCAAATTTAACCTTTCTGAGCCTTTAAGAAAATCTTGGTAAAATGGGAATAACAACAAAAGATATCTTTGTGGTTGATGGGATCTCATATGTGGCAATGCATAGGACACTAATTAATTTAGCCCTAAGAGCAAGGTCCAGTATTGACTGGGATGAAGGTGCTGGAGAAGCTGGACAGTGGCTTGGCCATAGGGGTCAGGGCATAGCAGTCAGCATGGTGTACTGCTAGGTGGGCAGTGGCCATGGGGTAGTGGCTGCTGAGCCTCAGGGATGGAGGCGTGAAGTGACTACTCACCTGCTCAGAGAAGGGTATACCTAGCTGTGGCTCTGGTTTCAACATCTAAAGAGTAGTAGCCACGTGGACTATGAGGGCAGAGGGGCACAGCCTTAGCTTCTCTCTGTGATAGCTCAGCTTGTGGATCTGGGGAGCTTCCCAGGCTGAGGTGAGAGCATAGGAGGGCTGCAGGAGTCTCCAGTATTGAGGACTGTAGATGTCTCTGATGGAATGATGGATGCTGGATCTTCTTGCTTGCTTTCTCCTTATAAGGTAGGTTCTTTCTAGTTCTGACCCAGGTGATCACATCTGGGGAGATCAGGCAGCAGAGACAGGGTGCTTTCGTCTCTGTTCTGTCTATCTTGGGTTTCTATGGGTTGCAGTATTTCTGGCTACTTCTCTGGTGTTTTCCTTTAATGATTCTATTCTGGTTGAAGTATACTTGTTTGTTATTTTGTGTTGGGGGGAGGTGCTAGGAGCTTTCAGTCAGCCAGCCATCTTGTTGACATGGTGGATTTACTTGACTGATTTTCAATCATAGTTGCTCTTTTCTGGAGTCTTAAAGTTAGTTGTTAAAACTAAACCAGAATATTGAGGGTAAATCCTATTTATTTATGATTTATTATCCTTTCTGTATATCTGATTGAGTTTATTAAAAATTTTAAGAATTGTTGCATCAGTTTCATGAGCAGTATTTTTCTGTAGTTTTCTTGCAATGTCTTCGTCTTATTTTTACATTGGAATAATTCTCAGTCTAATAACAGATTGGCAAGCATTTCTTCCTATTCAAATACCTGAAGGTTATTTCAAAAAACTATGGTCCTTTCTCCCTTAAATTCTAGGTAGGATTCGTCATGGAACTCTTATGATCCTGGAGGATTTTGTGGAGTTGTGTTCACTTAGCAATTGAACAGCTGGTTTCTTCTCCAATCAGCTTCAAATACTGCCCTGCATTCTATCACACTATAACGGAATGAAATTAGAAATCAATGATAAGATAAAAAATAAAAGCTACTCCAATATCTGGAGACTAAATAATATGCTATTCAATGAACAATGGGTTGCAAAAGAAGTGAAGGAGGAGATTTAAAAATCCTTAAAGGTAAATAGAACACAGATACAACATATCAAAATCTCTGGGACACTATGAGGGCAGTACTAAGAGGAATGAAGGAGTGAGGGCAATGAACTCATTTCCTGGAGTTCATTCCTGAAAAGAAGAAAAGGTCAACAAATCAATGACCTAACATTACATCTCAAAGCCCTAGAAAAAGAACAGATAAACCCAAAAGCAGTAGTAGAAGATGGGAAATAATTAAAATCAGAGCTGAAATCAATGAAATTGAAACAAATCAGAAACAATTGAAAAAAATTGACAAAACACAAAGTTGGTTCTTTGAAAAAATAAATAAAATTGATAAACCATTAGCCATGCTAACGAAGAGAAGGAGAGAGAAAACTCAAATCACAAATATACATGATGAAAAATGAAATATCACAACAGACACTACAGAAATACAGGAGATAATTAGAAATTATTTTGAAAATTTGTACTCCAAAAAAAAATAGAAAATATCAAAGGCATTGACAAATTTCAAGAGGCAAATGATATGCCCACACTAAATCAGGATGATATACACAATTTAAACATATCAATTTCAAGCAAGGAAATAGAGGACACCATCAGAAGTCTAACAACCAAGAAAAGCCCAGGACCAGATGGATACACGGCCGAGTTCTACAAGACCTTTAACGGAGAACTAACACCAATACTCCTTAAGCCATTTCATGAGATTTGAGTCTTTCAAAGCAGTTGTAAGTTTTATTACAGTCTTTAATTTGTTGGCATAAAGTTGTTTATGATATTCTCCTGTTGTTGTTTTAGTACTTGTTCATACTACAGTGATATGGTCTTTTCTCTGCTCATATTGGATTTTTTTTTTTGTGTGTGTGTGTGTGCTCTATTTTGAGGCTCAAATCTTGCCAATTCTTTTAATCTTCTTAGAGAATCAACTTTAGTTTCATTGATTTTTCTATATTGATTTCTGTTTTATATTTCACTCTTTTCTGCTCTGATCTGTATTTTTTTCTTTTCTTCTGTATCACTTTGGGTGTCATTTTGCCTATCTTTTTCTAGAGACTTCAGGTAAAAGCTTGAGAAATGTTTCTTTTCTAATCTAGGCATCTGGTATTAAAGATTCCAAAGCATCATTTTTCTGACAACCTGCAAATATTAATATATTATGTTTTCATTTATTTGTTCAGCTCGAAATATTTACTAATTTTTTGACCTTGAGGTTATTTAAAAGTGTCTTGTGTAATTTTCAAAGATTGCAGGATTTTGCTGAACTCTATATACTTTTGATTTTTCATTGAATTCCTTTCTAGTCTTAAAACATTCTATGCCTTAAATCCTTTAAAATGTATTAAGACTTTTTTTAACTTCAAAATTTGCTAATTTATTTTGAAATATATTTTGTGTGCCTTTAAAAATAATGTGTGATATGCTGCTGTTAGTTTAAGTGTTTTATCAATGTAGCTAAGTTGGTGATAGTGTTATTCAATTCTTCTGTATTCTTACTGATTTTCTATTTGTTCTATCCATTATTTTGGGAAGAGCATTAAAAACTTCATAGTTTCAAATACTTATCTTTGTTCATGAATCTATAAAATGTCTTTTTTTCCTTTGAATGCTTTAAAGATTATTTCTTTATCATCAGTTTGCTACAATTTGATTGATATATTTTGCCATAATTTGATTCATTTTTCTTATTCCAGAGGTTTATTGAGATTCTTGGACTTGTAAGTTTATTATTTTCATTAACATTGGAAAATTTGATGTTATTTCATCAGATTTTCCATTCTGTCTGTACTCCACTCTTCTCTTTAGGGGACTTAACACATATATTAGGGCCCTTGATGTTGGTTCCACAGTTCACTGAAACTGTGTTTACAAGTCTTCTTTCCTTGTTCGTTTTTTGCACAACTTCTATTGCTATGTTCTCAATTTCACCCATTTTATGTAGTGTATGATCTATCATTAATCTCATCAAATGTGTTTTTATATCTCAGACATTTTTCATGTCCAAGTGTTTGACTTTAGTCTTTATTTCATGTCTCTACTTAACATGCTTAATCTTTCCTTCAACTTCTCAAATATATGCAATGTGTTATAATAACTTTTAATGTCATTATCTATTAATTCTATCATCTGTGTTATTTGTTGGTCTGTTTAGATTGATTCATTTTTACTCTCAGGATGGATTGTATTTTCCTATTTCTTTTTCATGGCTGGTAATTTATTGGATATTAGACATTGTGCATTGTGCCTTGATGATACTTCATATTTGTATCCCTATAAATACTCTTGTGATTTTAATACCTAAAAAATCAATTTCTTACAAACCAATCTCAAATGACTCACTGTCTTATTTTTCATCTCTAATGTCACTATGTCCTTTTCCCGTGGTACAGAAATAATAATTTGTATGTATTTGTTTATTTATGTCTTTATTACCTATCTCATATCCTATTAGACCATCAGCTGCATGAAGGAGCTATTTTATTCCTATTAATAAACACAGTGTCTAGAATTTAAGAATTACTCAATAAATAAAAAAATAATTTTAGAATTCTTTTATTTTAACATGATGAATTTAACATCTTGTTTTGGGGACTTAATGTGCAAGATACTTAAATAAATATAAAATATAAGCTGTCTTTAGGATTATAATAAATAAATTATCTTGAATTTTTTTTACCAGATCAGTAGAAAAATCATAGGGCAACATAAATTAAGGGACAGTTCTATTTCTCAGAGGGAAAATAGATATTCTCTTTTTATTTTCAACTGCAATTCTGAGTAAAACATGCCAATATAGCCTGAAATATAAACATCCTGTAAAATTCCAGTGGAAGATTTCAGATTTGGGGATATATCATCAGAGACACAGCAGTTAGCCTGTTATGAATGGGATGCATGAGAAACAATTTGAATAAAAATGGCAAAGTCATGGAATCTTTTTTTTTTAATTACCCAATGAAGATAACAATTACCCTAAGCACAGGCAAGTTTAGCAGAGCTATTAAATTAGCTGAAAGGTATCATTTTGACCAGCAAGTGGGACCTGTATGTTTGATGTGTGTTTGTGTGTGTGTGTTGCTGGAGATTAAACCTGGGGTCTTTTGCATTCTAAGCAAGAGCTCTACCACTGATTATATCCCCAGCCTTGTGTATTAGATCTTATAATTTCCTTTTATTAGAATCATATTTTTAATCACCCAGTATCTGGTTTATTATATTGACTTCAATATTAATTTTTAACTCAGATACCTGGAATATGGAATGTATATAAGCTTAAATGCATGATAACCAATATGAGAAATATATGTCTAAAACTCAGAAATATACATGAATATATATCTAAACACAGACACAACACACTTCCACGAGCCTGAGGAATCCAGATTAGCCCTACCTTGTTGCTTTGTTGAATGTGTAGTTACCAATCTCTCAGGCACGTAGGTTTAGTTAATACTAATTTTTTAACTAAGGAGACATGGATGTATGTGCTCTGGAAAATCTGTCTACAGGTTATATTGTTCACAGGGGAAGCTGGTTATGTCAATAAAATGTCTCTAGGTTTCAGAGTTAAAGAAAAATAATAAACATTGCAACTATGAGCAAATCACAGTGTATTTAAAACATTTTATATATGATGCTTATAAAAGGTATTTCTAACTCAAAGAGGAGTAATCGTTTGATGGATAAGAGAGTCATTTAATTAATAGCCCCTCCTTCCTTTCTTCCTTCCTTTCCCCCTCCCTTCCTTCTTCTCAGGGCTCCTCCTTCCTTACCAGGCCTGACACATACTAGGCACATGCTCTACCACTGAGCTGTATCCCCAGCCCCTAAGTTCTCTATTCATCTAGTCAAATTCATCTATTTTCTTCATTTTGTACTATTTCTGAAGATTATCTGAAATCATTTCCTAGCGTATATTATATGAACTTTCCCCCTCTTTCCTCAAGATAATACAATATGTTGGGCTCATATTTGTTATCAATTTAACTAATATCTCCTGTCAATTTGCCATGGACTACTAAAAACAATCTGTTTATTATTTCTGCCAATTCATTTTATCTTAATGCCTGTTAATCTGTTTTTCTTTAGTTTCATTATATTTTTTTAGAAAATCTTCTTTAAAGCCCCATTAAAATGGAGATAGCAGGTCTCTAATTTTCTTTATCCTTTAAGCTTGTTATCCTATGAAAGAAATTAAATACCGTGCAGTGGACCACATACACATTTATAAATTACATAGGCCTATCTTTATTCAAGCAATTAATCTTGGTCTTTTAGGAAAAAAAAAAAAAAAACAACCCAAGGGGAAATAACCCTTGCTTTGTATTTCCAAGAAACAGCATGCCCAAAACATTTAAATTTCGCTGTTTTCTCCCAAATGCAAATTGTTAGGTAAATTTATTATTAAACATTTGGTTAGATCTAGACAATAGCTTAAAATGATGTATTTATGTATTATGTTAAAGGTGTGCTGTTTACAAAAAATTATGTAATGAGAATTAAAGAAACAAAGTTTTTTTTTCTTCCAAATACCTTTAATTCACCTGGTGAATGAAGACAGCAGAAATATGTATGTGTACAACCTTTTGCATTTTCATTGGTAACCAAACCTCTGAATTGTTGGAGGGTAATGATATGCCTGGCGGAAATACTTTGTTACCAATTGAAAGTTTAGCTTTATCAGGGGGTGGTTCTGTGCTTGTTTTGGTCCTTCTAAAGAGTACTTTTAGAAATTTAAATACTTATATATTTCCTAATTTATCAAAAACCTCCACTGACAACCAACTGATAAAATGAGAAAATCATACTTCCTTTTATTTCTATTCCCAAACATCTCCCTAACTTTAAAAAGAGCTTATGATTTAAACATGATTTCAAGGTTTCTACATTTCTCCTTTTTCAAAAAGTCCTTTAGTTGTTTGATCCTGCAATTCTATATTTTTCTGTGTGTTTAAACAAGTTCAAGGCTTACCATTTCCTGCCTCCCTCCCTCCCCTTTTCTTCCTTCCTTTTATTTCACCATTGACTTCTTCATTCTTTAGTTCTCTATTTTGATTCAATTTTGTTGGCTGTATTTTAACAAAATTTAGTATTTGATTTTGTTTTGTTGTATTCCTAGAAGAGACTGTGGGTACTATATTTCCTAAAAATGTTTTTTGAAATTTTTCATGAGTTACACAATTTTCTGAGAACATTATAGACATTTTTCTTTTTCCATTAGATATTGTTTTGGGAATCTGATGCCAGCTGTTATCACCTGTGAGAAGTGATTTGGATTCCCAAAGAATACTTTCTATAGCCTTAACTTCATTAAGCTTTATCCTTAAGCTCATGATCTTTTTGATGTCTAAACTTGACGAGGCTATGGTTTCCAGTTATTCAATCAAATTCTAGACGGATGTTGCTACAAAGGGATTTTATAGATATGATGGAAGTACATAATCAATTGACTTTAAGTAAAGAAGATTATCATGGGGATGGAGCTATAGCCTAGCATGCACAAAGCCCGGGGTTTAATCCCAAGTAACACACACACACACACACACACACACACACATACACACACACATTATCCTAGATAACCTGGTCAGGCCTGGTATAATCATTTGAAACATTCTTAAAATAGATCTGAGGCTTCCCTAGAAGAAATTTTGCCTGTGACTATTAACTGCAGCCTGGGTACAAACCAATTTTATGCCTACCCTATGTTGTATTCTGGAGCAGATAACTTATTCTTGGGTTTCATAGGTCCATAGGTAAAGAAGAATTGTACCTCAAGATGAGGTACAATCAGGACTTCACCAATATGAAATTTTACATGTATCTGTTCTAAGAATTCTCTCATTTAGGTCTGAAATTTATTGTTTCTGTCAAAATTCTTCAAAGTTGTTGGAGGTTGTGGGAATTTCGACTAATGATGCAGATACACACACACAAATACACACACTCTTGATAGATTAAGATATACTCCCATTGGGATATTATTACCATTGGTACTTATAAATAAATTGAAGCTATGAAATTGTCCATTTTTAAAATAAGTTAAAGTCTTATTAATTTTTTTGCCCACTTTTGTTTCCAAATGAATTTAGAGTAATCTTAACTTTTCTATGAATACTAAGCAGGTCAAATTATAGACATCCGTACCAGTGAAACCTCAATAAGTCTGGCAACTGAAGTCCAGAAATGGTCCAGTTCTGAAAAGCAGCATATTTATTTTAAAGATACATAAAAAATAATAATTTGGTATTCAGTTGGAAAACCACACCATGAAAGATTCTCACTTATTTGGATTTCTTTTTCACTGTTTAAAATAACATGGTGTTATTTTTGCCTCCCCAATTTAGGAAGAGTCCTAAGTCATGAAAAGTAAGATCAGTCTTTTAAAAAATATGTACACATATTTTGCATGTCAGGCTTCCATAATGGTTGAGCAAAGGCATAGAGTTAAGCCTATTATAGTTAATTGCATCTATTTTTTGCTAAGGGATTAGAATAGTCTAGAAAAATAATACTTAAAATAATGAACTCAGTAATCAACTGCATTTTAAATTAATATTAGTAGTGAATAATGTCAAGATTGGTTGACTTTCTCCCTGCCCCTAAAGGAGTGGTATAAATATAGAAAAATGACCCAAATGCTAGTATTTGTGGCGAGAAAACAAGGGGGCAGGGTATTTAAAATTTCATTTAACAATTAAGAGTGGCAACACGTAATTGGAAATTTTATGCTTCCAACCTGGAAGGTAAATGTATTAAAATACTCTTCCAAAAAAAAGTAAAAAAAAAATATCTAGTATGTTATGTATGGTAAACCCAATAAAAGCTGTCCCTGTGCTCTCACCTTAAAATAGTTTGTGTGACACTCTTATTCTTAACAAGCGACAGCGTTGTGACTGAGGTGGGAGCAGCACTTGTCCTTGGTCTGTCACAGTGAAGTCCTGTTAATGTGTTTAATCTGGTCATCTTGAGACTCAGCCCTTCAGAGAAAATGATGAGCATATCTTAAAATACAGTACTTAAAATTAATGATAGTACTCCTCCAATCTTTTATGAGGCAAAGTTCGTGTCACTTCCAACACACACACACACACACACACTCTTTCACACATGCACGCACACACACACACTCACACACATGCTTTTAAAAGAAAGAACATGCTCCTCCTAAGGAATACTCATAATTCCATTAGAATTATTAATCAAAGTTATTTAGTGTTGGGAAACTATATGAGTTTTTTAAGTAAAGTAATATGATCTGTGTTTCTGTCTGAATTCCATGAAGATAGACAAAAAGGGCGAAAGTGTTTTAGCTTTCTATATCAAGCAATGTATTTAATTTGCTAACGAGTCTAAAAACTAAGAAAAAAATCTGAAAATTTAAATAGTAAGATATTTCTTTGCATTACTATAGTGATGCAGTTGTGTACAATGAATCAAAATTCATTCTGCTGTCATCTATACCTAATTAAAATAAATTCATTAATAAATAATAATAATAATAATAATAATAATAATTAAAAGCTATTTTTTGTGAACTCTTTGTATTTTATTCCACTAAAGAAGGAGACCTTCTGAATAAATTGAAGAATTGAATGGCCCCAATAACCTAGTTTTTTTTTCTGTTTTGTAGTAGGTTTTTGACTGAATTTATAAAGATGTCTATCAAGGCACGATTTCCACATTTAGCCTTTTAATTGGTGAAAAACATTCTGGCAAAATTTGTATGCACCCATTTTTTGTGAACTAAAAGGATTTGGAGTAAAAATTTGTTATATTTCAACTTTTTAATGAAATTCATGTCCTAATTTATATTATTTATTCTCACTGGGGTGTTAATAGACATTTATGCTCTTATGTAAATGAAGTAATATAAGTATTTAATTGTTATATGAGATCAGTGGTCCTTGCTTTATCTCTGTGAGTGAGGTCTTTCTGAAGCATGTTGTTTAACTTTCTTCTTAACCATTTTATTCTGTGGTGTTAAATCTTAATGTTCCTTTTCCTCTCTCAGTGACCTTTAACACCTTATATTTCAGCTTAAAAGAAATTAACATTAAGAAAGTTGCATTATTTTAAGAATGGGACAGCTTTAGATTTACTTTCTCTTATCTAAGGCATATGTAATTTTTCTTATTGATAAATTGATATTCTTAAACTTACTAATGAACAGAAAAAAGCTTAGATAAAAATGACATGACAAAAAAGTATGGCATTCATTTTTTCAAATCAAAGAAAATGAATGCAACATAAAGTGCTTTAACCATATGGTGACAAGACAGTAAAAGCAGAGCATTTAGAAACTGGCCGTTTTCAGTGAATTATAGATGATTTGTCTTCCTGTTCAAGCTCATGTATGGTAGCCTTCTACTGAAAACCTCACGTGACTGATCAGGTCCATGAGAGCTACATCAGCATTTTAATGAATGCATAATATTCACAGTAGAAGAAAGCCTACATTACCTGTTCCCATCTTTTTTAGCTTGTGATCTTGGTGTTAGTATGAAGTATACCTTTTTATTTTTGGAGATAAATTTAGCCAGTAAGAGAAAGCCAGTAACAGAAAGTGGCAGTGCGACATTTACCTCCATTTAGATTTTAGTGTAGACATTTTATTTGCCTAAAATTGAAGCATTTGTCTTTATGGAAAAAATGAAGTGCTTTATTAAAACTAATCAGTATAATCCTATGAAATAAAGTTACTAAACATCGATGTTAAGCTGAGGGAATTAGACACAAATGCTCTGGAGGGCAGAAGCCTTACGAACAATGTGGTCCTTCACACTAAGCACAGCAGTTACTCCTAGTTTGTCCTACTTGGTTTCTTTTTTCTTTATGACTTCAGAAAGAAGCCCTGAACTATTTTATTTCCTTATTTTGTATGTTACGACAAACTTGGGGGTTGTATTTAGTTTAGCTATGTGGTTTCTTGTGATGTAACTCTTCATCCTTCACCTCCTTCACAACTGGAAAAGTGACCCCCACTGCCTAGGCTCTCCCCTGCTCAACTTCTTGAAGTCTGAGCAGGGCCAAAAGGTAATTCAGGGTTTACTCTTCAGCTTTACAACAGTCCTAGTTTCTTTTTCTTCTGTTGACATATGAGGAAAAGGAATCTACAATGTGTAGGTGATATATTTATTATCTATATATATCTGAACGTATGTCAGGGTGTTTTGGGTTTGATTTTTTTTTTTGTTAGAAGAGAATAATTTTTAAGTTTCCCATTTTAGAAAAGAAACAGCCTGGTTGGGTGGGGACACACCTGTAATTCCAGTGGTTCTGGAGGCTGCTGTGGGAAGATCACAAGTTCAAAGCCAGCCTCATCAACCCCTCAAGACCCTAAGTAGCTTAGCAAGATCCTGTCTCAAAATAAACAATTAAAAAGCATGATGGGGGCGGGGTCGCTATGAATGTGGCTCAGTGGTTGAGCACCCCTGGGTTCAATCCCAGATATATATAAAAAAGAAATAGCCAAGAGTTCTATAATATATTTCTAATCAAAAGATGCAGCCAGATTGGGGATACATGCCTATAATCCCAGTTATTCTGGAGACTGAGGCAGTTTAAGGCCAGCCTATGCAACTTAATGAAACCCTGTCTCAAAAACAAAAACAAAAACAATAAAGTAAAATAAAAGGACTGGGTATGTAGCTAATAGTAGAGCCCTACTGGATTCAATCCCCAGGACCAACCACCAAAAAAAAAAAAAAATGAAAATTGAAAAGAAAAAAGAAAGAAATAGCATATTTATTTCCAACTCATTTTTTATTATTGTTGAAATAATAATAATTAGAAAATTAGAAATGCACATATCTAGTGCTTATATATCATTTCATCTAACAATAACTGAAGAAGTTAATAAATCACTTGGAGATAATTGATTTGTTTAATATTCCAAATCCTACTAAAGATGGTTCAAGAATTAGAACTCAAGACTAGCTGTATAAGATTGGGTCCAGTCAAGAGGCAAAAAATATGTAGTAATTTGAGCAAGAACAGTTTTTAACTATGACAGGGATTGAGGTAACTGTTATTGTCTACTAAGGCATAAAAAACTCTACAGAATTGAGAAAGGCAGGTATAGGTAGTAGCCACTCCAATTCTGTCTGAGGCAGAATACCTATGGAAAGAAGAAATTTTAAAGAAGGCCACTGGCTCCCATAATGAACTTATGTCAGGGTGTTTTCGTTTTGGAGGAGGTGTAGCTGTGGCTCAGTAAATGGTGGAGAATCTTCTGAGGGGACATGCTAGTTGGTTTCATGAAAAGTCCCTTTCTAGGGTTCTTGAGAAAACTGTCCCTAGGGAGATATCACACTATGGTGCTCACGGGAAACCCATTTATAGAAAGGTCCTGCACATGGACCTCTCTAGGAAGCTCCCAGTGGTGGGAGAGGAAAGCTGTGTCCTGGAGGGTGCCAGGGAAGCTGCCATTCCTGGCTGGCCACTGTGTACCACAGGAACCTGCCAAAAGAAGCATCCAGAACCAAGAAGATCCCCTTCATTCTCTAGTTCACTTGACTGCCATTTGTGGTTGACACCTAAAATAATGCCACAGGCAGGTAAAAATGTCCTAGTCTCTCAGGTAAGGGAAGGTTGGATTTGGAGCTGTAAGATAATAGATTGATAGCTGACTCTATGCCAGTATCAGAAAATTGAAATCTATTTTCTTTCTTTTCTTTTTCTTTTTCTTTCTTTTTTTTTTTTTGGTATGAGGGGAAAGGGTGCCAGGGATTGAACTCAGGGGCACTCACCCACTGAGCCACATCCCCAGCCCTATTTTGTATTTTATTTAGAGACAGGGTCTCACTGAGTTGCTTAGCACTTTGCTTTTGCTGAGGCTGGCTTTGAACTTGAGATCCTCCCAAACCCCTGGGATTATAGGCATGTGCCACAGAACGAGGCTAGCAGAAATCTACTTTCTTAATCATTATACCATACTGTCTGTTACTTTACCAGAACATGTGACTTTTAACAAAATAAAGGCAAATAAGAGGAAAGGAAGGAAGGAAAACATAGCAAGATTTTAAATGGAGGTTTGCATTATTAGCCTATCTGTTGTCTTTGAAATCTTTCTTAGGTAGAGGCACTTCAATTGCTCAGAAGACTGACCCATTGAATTTTAAGGCACTGACTTAGCAACCAAAAATGGAAATTGCGAACTGGAGGTCCAAAGGCCATAGCCAAATTTTATTTTTCACTCTACAATTTAAATTGATTTTTAATTCCAGTTTTCACATCTAGTTAATGCAGGTCATGTTCAATTGACAAAGATTTGTTGGCAAATATCCTTAAATATCCATATCCTACCTGATGCATTTACAGAAAGATCTAAGCAAGTTAACTTCTCTGGGTCTCAGTTTCTTCACATAACAGAAACAACAATAACAGTACCTACTTTATTGGTACATTATGATAATTAAAAGTGTTAATATTTTTATGCACTTAAAGAAGTAATCTTTGTATCTAATAAGTGCTATATAAATGTTTGTCAGATTAAAAAAATCAATTACAGCATGTACATTTTTATATTTTCTTAAAATCCATAGACTAAAATTATTAATTCTTTAAGTATTTCCAATTTATGAAACTTTATGTTTAGTTATAACAATTTTGTCAGATTAATCTGATTCCATTGTTTCATAGCAATTAAAAATATATCATTATGTTATAGAATGTACAATGTGAATGCTGTTCATTGGTTATTTTAATTTTTTTCTATAGTTTTAGCAAAGTGGTAGCACTTGAAGATGATATTAGTAAAGCCTTTACTCTTTAATTTTTTCAAGGAATTATATGAACAGTAAGATTTTTGGCAAAGAAACTTTGATGACAGAAAATCTGTAGTTTCAATGTAACACTTAGTTTTCAAATCAGTAGCTTCTAATTTGCATGCCCCAAACTAAACATGTTAGATATACTGTAAATGTCTAAAACTTAAAAATTTCTGCTTTTATATTCTTTTTTCCACAGATAAGTCACTAACACATCCTGAGGTGATCAAAAGGACCCAGGCAATTGAACTGTTATTTATGCTCTATCCTCCGAAAGGTGCCCATGTGGGCAACAAAGGCAGACTAAAGTCAACCTGGCTGAGACCCATAGTAAATGGAGAAGAAGGCTATAAATATATAGGTAAGATCTGCACTTGTTGTTTGTATAATGAGGAAATGATGCTTCGTGTTTGCTTACCTCTTGTTTATCACTTGGATGAGATTGGGTGTTACATAGTAGATTCCCTTTACTTCGTAGGTATTATGTTTGCAATTTTAAAACTATCTATTTTGTATTTTGGTGCCTTTGCAGAATTTTGGAAACACAGTATATATACCCATTCACCTGCTGATGCACAGGGATTTTTTACTTTTGGATTACTAGAGGTAAAGCTGCTATGAACCTTCAGGTTCAGAATTTTGTGTAGACGTGCTTATGTTTCTCTTAGCTACCTTGTTTTCCAAATTGATCATACCATTTCATGTTCCCCCATGTGCAGAGAGGAGTTACTTCTTTTCCACAGCTATATTAAGCCTTACATAATCAGTCTTTCTAATTTTAGCCGATATAATAGATACATGTGTTTGGTATCCCATTGTGGTTTTAATTTGAATATCTCTAGTAAATAATGAGAGTTGGCATCTTTTGAAGTATTTGTTACTTATGCGTCTTCTTTGGTGAAGGGTCTGTTCATAGCTTTTGGCTATTTTATAATATTTAGGATCGTTATTAAATTTAGAGGGTCCTTTAGATATTCTGGGTACAAATCCTTCAGTACATATGTGCTTTGCAAATATGGTTTATCTTTTCTTTCTTTCAATAGTATTTTTTGAAGAGAAGTTTTAAATTTTGATGAAGTCCAATTTATCCTGTATTTCTTTATGGTTTATATTTTTATCTTAAAAAAATTTGGCCAGACTTGGGGTCACAAAGGTATTCTTCTAGAAATTTTGTAATTTTAAATTTTATATTTCAGTGTACAATTGGTTTTGAGTACATTTTTGTACATGATTCAAATCATAGATTGAGAATTTGTTTCTATATAATTATTTTTTTTCTGTTCCCCTTTCCTTTATTGTTTTTTTTTTATTTTTTAAATTTTTTTTATTATTAGTTGTTCAAAACATTACAAACCTCTTGACATATCATATTTCATACATTTGATTCAAGCAGATTATGAACTCCCATTTTTACCCCGTATACATATTGCAGATTCACATTGGGTCCACATCCACTTTTTTACATATTGCCATACTAGTGTCTGTTGTATTCTGCTGCCCTTCCTATCCTCTACTATCCCCCCTCCCCTCCCCTCCCCTCTCCTCCCATCTTCTCTCTCTACCCCATCTACTGTAATTCATTTCTCTCTCTTGTTTTTTCCCCTTTCCCCTCACTTCCTCTTATATGTAATTTTGTATAACAATGAGGGTCTCCTTCCTTTACCATGCAATTTCCCTTCTCTCTCTCTTTCCCTCCCCCCTCTCGTCCCTGTTTAATGGTGATCTTCTTCTCATGCTCTTTCTCCCTATTCTGTTCTTAGTTACTCTCCTTATATCAAAGATGACATTTGGCATTTGTTTTTTAGGGATTGGCTAGCTACACTTAGCATAATCTGCTCTAGTGCCATCCATTTCCCTGCAAATTCCATGATTTTGTCATTTTTTAGTGCAGAGTAATACTCCATTGTGTATAAATGCCACATTTTTTTTATCCATTCGTCTATTGAAGGGCATCTAGGTTGGTTCCACAGTCTTGCTATTGTGAATTGTGCTGCTATGAACATCGATGTAGCAGTGTCCCTGTAGCATGCTCTTTTTAGGTCTTTAGGGAATAGACCAAGAAGGGGAATAGCTGGGTCAAATGGTGGCTCCATTCCCAGCTTTCCAAGAAATCTCCATACTGCTTTCCAAATTGGCTGCACCAATTTGCAGTCCCACCAGCAATGTACAAGTGTACCCTTTTCCCCACATCCTCGCCAGCACTTGTTGTTGTTTGACTTCATAATGGCTGCCAATCTTACTGGAGTGAGATGGTATCTTAGGGTGGTTTTGATTTGCATTTCTCTGACTGCTAGAGATGGTGAGCATTTTTTCATGTACTTGTTGATTGATTGTATGTCCTCCTCTGAGAAGTGTCTGTTCAGGTCCTTGGCCCATTTGTTGATTGGGTTGTTTGTTCTCTTATTGTCTAATTTTTTGAGTTCTTTGTATACTCTGGATATTAGGGCTCTATCTGAAGTGTGAGGAGTAAAAATTTGTTCCCATGATGTAGGCTCCCTATTTACCTCTCTTATTGTTTCTCTTGCTGAGAAAAAACTTTTTAGTTTAAGTAAGTCCCATTTGTTGATTCTTGTTATTAACTCTTGTGCTATGGGTGTCCTATTGAGGAATTTTATCCAAAATTTCCAGTAGTATTTATCGAAAAGACTTTCCCCCTTTGAATTCACTGAACTTTGTAAAAACTAAATAGAACAAGAAGGTATGTGGTTGGCTAATAACTACATGAAAAGGTAATTAACATCATTAGTTACTAAGGAAATACACATCAAAATCATAGTGAGATACCGTTACTTATCTATTAGGAAGGTTAAAATTAAAAAAAAAAAAAAACTTTACATCTAACAACACCAGGATTGGAAGGATATGGAGATTGTGTTGCTAGTGGGAATTCAAGACAGTACAACTTCCTTGGAAATATTTTGGTACTTTTTAAATAAAATTAAAGAAATTTTAACCATAAAACTTAGCCATCCTACTCCTAAGTAATTACTTAAGATTAATGAATCATTTTTGTACACAAAAAAAACCTACACATGAATGTACATAATTGAGTTATTAACTACCAAATGCTGGAAATAACACAAATGTTCTTCAGCGGGTGAATGGATAGACAAGATTTGTTCATCCATGCAAATGGAATGCAATAAGCAGTAAATTAGCTCTAAATAAAAGGGAGGTCAACTTCACTTAGCATTATTCTCTCCAGTGCCATCCATTTACCTGCAAATGCCATGATTTTATTCTATTTTATTGCTGAGTAAAATTCCACTGTGTATAAGTGCCACATTTTTTTTTATCCATTCATCCACTGAAGGCCATCTAGGTTGACTCCACAGTTTAGCTATTGTGAATTGTGCTGCTATAAACATTGATGTGGCTGTGTCCCTGTAGTATGGTGTTTTTAAGTCTTTTGGGTATAGACCAAGAAGAGGGATAGCTGGGTCAAATGGTGGTTCCATTCCCAGCTTTCCAAGGAATCTCCATACTGCTTTCCATATCGGCTGCACCAATTTGCAGTCCCACCAGCAATGTATGAGTATACATTTTCCCTACATCCTAGCCCACACTTATTATTGTTTGTCTTCATAATAGCTGCCATTCTGACTGGAGTGAGATGATATCTTAGAGTAGATTTGATTTGCATTTCTGTAATTGCTAGAGATGGTGAACATTTTTTCATATATTTGTTGATTGATTCTAAGTCCTCTTCTGAGAAATGTCTGTTCAGGTCCTTGGCCCATTTGTTGATTGGGTTATTTGTTTTTTTGATGCTTAGCTTTCTGAGTTCTTTATATACCCTAGAGATTAGTGTTCTAAAGGCCGAATGTTTTCTCTGATATAAGGAGGCTGACTCATAGTGGGGTAGGGAGGGAGAGCATGGGAGGAATAGACAAACTCTAGATAGGGCAGAGGGGTGGGAGGGAAATAGAGGGGGCAGGGGATTAGCAAGGATGGTGGAATGTGATGGACATCATTATGCAAAGTACATGTATGAAGACACAGATTGTTGTCAACATACTTTAGATACAGAGATATGAAAAATTGTGCTGTATATGTGTAATAAGAATTGTAATGCATTCTGCTGTTATTTATTTTTTAAAAAATCAATAAAAAAGAATGGACAAAAAAATAAATAAAAGGGAGGGAAGGATTGACAAACATAGCAACATGAATGAATCTCAAATGCACCATGATAAGTGACAGTGAAAGAAGCTGGATTCTGAGGCCATGCCCTGTACGATTACATTTAAATGATAGTTTGGAAAAAACAAAACTGTAGGAGCAAACATCAGGCCTGTAGTGCCCAGAATTTAGGGCTGGTGGTTGGGGGTCTGCTACAAAGAGGGGATTCTAAGACTTGGAGGAGCTGTTCTGTATCTTGATCACACTAGTGGTTGTACAAAGTCAAAACCCATAGAACTGTACACCAAAAGTAGTAAATTTTATTGCCCATAAAAATTTTAAAAATTAAACACAAAATAAAAATAAAATTTCAACCATTGGCCAGCATCTCCATAAAAGATGTATACATCATTTGTAATTAGGGAAATATGAGATATCACCACACGACCTACCCAGAGGGCTCAAATTTAAAATACTGGCCATACTAAGTATTGGCAAACATGTGTAGCTACCAGAACCCTAATATTCTCTCACTGAAAAATGTAAAATAGTACAAACTTTGACACAATATTTTGGCACTTTCTTAAAAAATTTAACATACACCTGTCACACAACCTGATCACTACACACCTATTTATCTATCAAAAACTTTATTTTTTATTTATTCAAAAACTTGTGAGTAATCCTAGAATCCATTATTGTAAAAGAATCAAACTAGAAACAACTAAAATGACAGAAGAATTGATAAGCATGTTGTAATATTTCCATGTAGAACACTAAGACATAAAAAGAAAAAATCTTGATACTATTGACACAGACAGTATCTATGAATTCTAACATAATTGTGCTAAGTAAAAGAAGCCAGATGAAAGAGAGCACATACTGTATGATTTGTTTCTATAAAATTGTAGAAAATGCATACTAACTCATAGTGATAGAAGGCTTGTGGTTGTATGGTGATGGGGGTTGGGAATGGGAGTAAGGGACAATTAGGGTGATGGAAATGTTTGTCAGTTTGATTGTGGTAATGGTTTCATGGATGCACACATGCCAAAATTCATCATATGATACACTTTATATATATGTAGTTTGTTGTTTCTCATTTATACCTCAATAAAGCTATAAAATAGTGAAGCTTTTATTTTGGTCATATTTTTGAAAGAGATTTTTCTCTTTCAGTTTTAAAACTTGCATGCTAGACATGATTTAAAGAGGGTCATGAGTTGGGGTGTAGCTCAACAGTAAAGAGCTTGCCTTGGATATATAAGTCCTTAGGTTTGATCCCTAGCACTGTGAAATAGATTAGATGCTGGTGCATATGAATGTCTACTTAAGAGCATAATTCTGTGAAAGCCCAGAGGAAGAGGAGGTAAAGAAAGAGAAAATTATGAAAAAAATAAAAGAATGTCTCAAGTTTAAGGCTTTGGGTTCTTTAAGATGAAGAAAAACCCTGGTTGCTATTTATTTTCTCTTTGCAATTGTCCACCTAAAATTACCAGAACATGACTATTTCATTCTATAGATTTCTGTTTTTATTTAGATCCCATTTGCATATATTTTTATTAAATAACTATAAAGAAAACATCCAAGTGGCTTTATGTCATAACTTGAAGTCTCCATCTTTCAAGTTTTTATGCTGGTCTTTTCCCCTTCTTCTTGGGTAAGTGACCAGACACTTGCATCTTTTTGAATTACAGTTGTTATTAAACTGACTGACAAGAGAGTTGAAGCATTTGCCATGAAAAAGGTTAGTCTATTTCTGAAGTGCTTTCTGAAACTGAGTAACTCCCTAACTATAAACATTTTAGGGAAGATAGCTCTGGGAATTTATGATGTGTTCCAATATTAATACTCCACAATGTGAGCACTGTTGTTTATTGATTTCACTCTGTAGATTCAGAGATGTATCATCAGCAAGAACGGATGAATAGTTAATAGAGTTACGAATGCTCTGTAAATGCCTTGGGTTACTAACAAATCTTCTAGGATTAGGACCATGCATTCTCTAAAAATTTTCCTGGTGTGTCCATATTTTCATATCCCATCATTCTTCTAATAGCGGTTTGGATATAATTGGAATGCTGCATGAGTCATAACTTTGATTTGCTTATGCACAAAGAATTTCTCCTAAATGATAATTTTATAAGCTTAGACCAAGTTTAAAAAAAAGTCTTCAATTATTTTTTCAGAGATCTATGTATTGCCAGACAGACTTATTTTCAGAAAGGCTGTTTTGGAAAGTTAGTCTTTCAACATGTTTTTGCTTGTTTTTCCTTATGATCTATCTGTCCTTGATCTCCCCTAACTCTCTCATAAAAATAGTTTTTGTTCCAATCCCTCATTGAGCTTTTGTGACCTTTGTTAATTTTCAATCTGGAAGCTATAGATTATAGTAAGAAACATCCTAGCCCTGTAACTCTTGGAATTTAAATAGAGATACCTTGAAAGGTATAGGTTAGCCATTATCTTTAAAGAAAATCCTTTAGAGAATACAAATGGATGATTAAATTACTTTCTCAAACCAATGGTCCATTTTAACTGAAATCATATTAGTGTATTACTGTAAGGTTTCTAATTAGTTCATATCCTGAGTAATGAGCAAAGACTTCTAGTGATACTACTTTTTTATATATCATTTAGTACACTTCATATCATAAATTCTACTTGACCTTATACTATATGGTTACTTAAATTATGTAATTAATACTGTAACCTGATTCCCTGGCCTAATCACTGTTGTGTTACCCATTAAAAGAATACAAAGTATCCTTTTATGTCATTCAGTTTGTTCCATGGCCTTTAGGCAAGATTTGATGTATATTAACCAAATGAGAATCTATCTCATCTTTAAAGACTGAAGCAATTACACAGACGTCCTTATCAGTTAAGTCTGATTTTCGATGATCTTTTTCAGAATGACCTCCTTTGCAACATCAGTAACATAAGACTTTCTTATCTAATACACCCTTTATTGCAGGTATAACATTTTCAATATTCACAAAGCAAAGGTTATGCTTAGGTTGTTATGACTCTCTCTTTTTTTTCTAGACAAAATAAAATATCCTTCAGAAGCCCATCTTGTAGTTCTTCATACCTTTTGGAACTTCTCTCTAAACATATTTTTTTCCCAAATTGGCTCATCCTTTTGAGAGATGGAGCTCAGAATCAGACATTATAATCCAATATATGTCTGATTTATTATGAATATAATTTTAGCTACTGCTAATTCTGCTTATATCCTGGTACCCTTTTAAAGACTCTTTCAGTGCACATCCTAATATTTACTTGGATTTCTAGCTATAATTTTGATCTAAATTTTTCTTATTTTTTTTTCTTGTGGTTATTTGATATTGTGTGATTTATTTTCCTTTCTTACATTTATGCTCCTCCCCTGCCCTGGTTTTCCTTCACTTATTGAAATGCATACATTTATTACTCCTCACATAATTAACCTGAATTTTGAGCCTATTCTTTTAGGTCTTTGTAGAATAAAGATTATTCTTCAGGATTAATCATTATAATGTGAAAAACCCCAATTCTGATTTGAAAGGAACTATATATAAATACCAAAGGTATCTGCTCAAGAATAGGAAATGACCTCTTGTAATTTAGATAAGTTCATATGTGCTATGGTTAGTTCAGTGTCGTGCTTTGCCTGCTTGCTTTAGGATAAGAATGTTGTCACTGAAAATTCTATTTTTATGTCCAGTGGGACTTGTCTGGGTCTGTGCCCGTTCATCTCGTTTTGCTCATGTACAGGGCCAGCAGTGTCTCTCTCCTGTTCTCTAACTCCTGTTTGGTTTCCTTTGTTAATGGTAAATGAAGAGAATGTGCTGTCATGTTTGGGGAAAATATTTTATGTTTACAGGGTTCAGCTGGTTAAATCTTTACACACTCGGTACTCACGGGAACCATCCCAGAGAAAGATAAAAATGTTATGCTGAATCTAGTTAAAGTTTTTCTACTGTGCTCGAGTTACTAAAACTTCTTCAGGATGATGATATGGATTTTCTCATTTAGAGGAATGAATGTGTGCTATGTGAATGCCATTTTTCCTTATACTTCAGTGATGAAATCTGAGATGTCTTCCACTCGAAAACCCAGCTTTACTGGGTTTGGTTCTTAACTGGTTGTCCTTAAGTTGAGGAGAAGATGTTAAGAGGGCATCCTGTTTATAACGTAAAGCAAACAGGAGTTGAATATTTCCAACTGTATATGTTTACTTAACAACTCTTTATCAGAGTCCTCCTATATGTTGGCAAGAAATGTTGAGAAATATTCTTAATTCCTGTCCTCGCAGATCCAAAACACGGTCAGAATTTTTGTTCAAGTAGGCCCATGCTCTTGGTCCATGGGTCAAATACAATGCTATGGTATGAAGAAATCTTGAAATCTTGGAATTACATCTAGAAATGACAAACAATGATACTAACCTTCAGTATCTGACATGAAAACGCAAAGCTGAATTCATTGTCCACTATGTAAGAGAGAATCATGTTAGTGAAGCACATTCCCTCAGAGCCAAGCTGACTGATAATCTTTTATAGGGTTTTTGGGAAATGCAGAAGCTGGTCTCCAAGATGGCCTCAGTGATATGCTTCCTGGTGTCCATGCTCTTGTGTGCTGTCCTCTCACATTGCATCAGAGTTGGCCTATGTTACCAACAGAACATAACAGAAGTCATGGTACATTATTTCTGTGGCCAAGTTGTAAAAAGTTTTCTGGATTCTGCTTTGTTTTCTCTG
Organism: Marmota marmota marmota; assembly: GCF_001458135.2. Classification (NCBI taxonomy): domain Eukaryota; kingdom Metazoa; phylum Chordata; class Mammalia; order Rodentia; family Sciuridae; genus Marmota; species Marmota marmota. Next base: position 7,282,464 of record NW_026000057.1, on the reverse strand, counting down.
GGATGTGTTTCTTTGAGAAAATTAGTTGCCACGTCCAGACACTTCAGCATTCCAGTTGAGAAGACTACGTAACAATGAACTGAGACCTTCTGCCTACAGCCAGTGAGACACTGAGGTCTACGTGTGTAATGCTACATGAAGTAGTACCACCAGGCCCAGTCGATCCATTGGATGACTGAAACCTCCTGAGAGACCATGAGTCTTTCTATGCCAGATTCCTCACTCTTAGAAACTGTGTGAGATAAATATGTGTTCATTGTAGGTTCTCATTTGGGGGAATTTGTTACCCAGCAATAAATGATAGCTGTAGGATTTAAGTAAGTGATTAGTGGCTTTTAGCAGTGGAAGTAAAATGACACAATTTATGAGTGTGGTTTAGTAGGAAGACTAAGGTTCTGATTGGATTTCAAAAATGTGTTAATAGATTAAGACTTTTGATCACTGGTTAATTTTCAAAAGATGGATAATTGATAAAACAGATTTAAAACTGGTTCTGGTTTTTTTTTTGTGTGTGTGTGTGTGTATGTGTGTATATATGTGAGTGATCATGGCTATCGAATGAAAATTGACTGGTAAAAGAATTTTAATAGTTTCAACTTGTTACCATAACTGTAGAACTCTGCTGGCTTTTCTTAGGATTATGGGGAAATGTCATTCTCAATAAATAGGCACATGAAGAAAAAAAATTAGAGATTATATGCTTATTGACATTTAGAGAAGGTAATGACTACATCTGGCAGCATGAAGAGGTGGTTTTCTGAAGAAGATGATATATAAGTTTACTAGAGCTACCAGGTAGAGAAAGGCAGTGTTGCAGGCAGTGGGGAAGAGCATGGGAACTGTAAGAAATTCATTTTGTTTGTTTATACTACTTTACCTAGCACAGGACTCTTTTTAAGTTAGTGGTTTTATAGAGTCAGATAAATAGGTGACATGGTATAAAATAGAAAGTCAAGAATAATATGTTGGAAATATGCCCCACTTGAACATTTTTTAGACCATTTATGATTCTATCTATAGTTTTAGGTCTCTTTCTCTCTCATACATGCATGTGTAATTAGAGACTTTGTGTATGTGAATAATTAAAAGTGATATAATCATGTAATATGTCATTAGGGGTTAAGGTAACTCATATTCTAAAGGGCATTTTATGTAATAAATTCAGTTTTTCAGAATGCAATAAAGAACTTGGACTTTTTAAAACAAGTGTTTCTAGCCTGTCAAAATTGACATAAAAAGAAAATCTCTTGAAGCCCACAGATGTCTCACTCAATATCCATTTACCCTTACTTTAGATACTAGAAAAGCCGCATTCTTATTGAAGAGAAATTTCTTGTAGACCTATGGTGCTCAACTTTTGTGTCCAGTATTCACTTTATGTAATGAATATTTTGTAATTTAACTTCTGTTTTCATAGATAATTCAAATATAAAACACATACATATATAATTATATATATATGAAAACATATTTAGAAATATGTAAGTCCTTATAATACATATATAATTAATAATAAAATATCATTTACATACTATATACAATTTTATACTTAAATTTTATAATATTTGTACATGTGGAAATTATATATGCAGGTAGTAATATATACTAGAAATATAAATAAAAGAAAAAGATGGTGTTTGAGAATATGTACTTTAATATATAAATGCCAAGGCGTGACTATACTAGAAAACCTAATAAAATAGTTATATGCTTGCAGCATTACATATGACAAACCATAAATATGACAGCTACAAATATAGACTGATAAAAGTGTTTTATATTGTCGGCTCAAATACTTTGAGAAGCATTTCTTTTGGGGGTAGTAATTTTACAGTCAATGAACAGTTCTTGGTGAGGTTCTGAATATGACAGTGTATGCTTGGGTTTTACATTGTACTGTGTTCTGTACACAGTATTTTAAAACAGTGCTAAACAAATCTTTGTATTTATCTATAAAAGGAAGTTGGGTCCTATGCTTATAAGTATATGCAGGATTTTCTCCCATGAAGTTACAATAGAATATTTTACATTTGTTTAGAATATGGGATATTTCTTTGTTGCACAAGACCAATCCTTTTATCAAAGGACATACTGTATCCTAGATCCTTATCTAATAAGTTATTTGTGCTCATCACAACCATTATGAAAAAACTAATACTGTATGCTTAAAGTTTAAAAATCTTCCTTAGAAGTAAAATTATCTGTGTCAAATATAAATATTTAACTATATGTATTTATACACACACATGCACACACATACTCTTGAAGTTGTAAATAAAATAAAGCATACTTTAAAACCAAATATGAATTTTAATTTGAGATTGTTGAGTAACACATAAACATAGGTGAAAAGCTTAGCGGTTTCTGGTATCTACTATGATTATTGTGAAGATTAATTACATGTGTCAACTTGACTGAGCTAAGAGATGGCCAGGTAGCTGAAAGAATATCATGTCTTAATGTGGTTATGAGGGTGTTCTCAGGGAGATTCTTATTTGAATCAGTAGACTAACTAAAGAAGACCTTCCTTACCAATGCAGGTGGGCCTCATCCAATCTCTTAAGGTCCTGGATTTAACCAAAAAGATGAAGGCAGGACAATTTCCCTGCTTGAGCTGGGGCATCCATCTTCTCCTACCCTGGACATCAGTACCCCTGGTACTTGGGCCTTGGGACTGAGACCAGAACTTTAACTATTAGTCGCCCATATTTTGGCTTTCAGACTCAGACTGAAACCCATTGGTTCCCTGGGTTCTCTGGCCTTCAAGTTTGTACTACCTAAGCAGTTTTTCTGAATCCCAGTTTGCAGATGACAGATGTTTTAGTCTCCAGAATAGCATGAGTCAATCCTTCATGATCCATCAATTTGCATAAACTTGCATGTGTCCTATTGGTACTATTCTTCTGGAGAACACCAACTAATGCAATTATTATGATGATACACTGATATAGTTAATTTAGTTATCTTTTCAATTCATAATCTTAAAAGATTCAGAACAGTATGTTTTCTGTGCATTTTCTTATTTCATCTTAATCATTTATATAATACATGTTATTATCAATCTTACCATGCAGAGGAAGATCTCATATTCCATCAATCAAAATAATTTGCTTGGGAACATAGAGCTATTGGGCAGTGCCACCAGTCTTTCAGCTCAGTCATTTGACCCTAGAGCAAGCACTTACCACTTTATACTGCAGTAAATACGGTGATTTATTTTAAATGGTCTTAAGTCATCATGAAAATATTAAATTATGATTAATTTATTCATTTATAATTTAGTAAAGTATGTATAACAATTTACCTTAGCATAACAATGCATACATGTTTATTTATAAGGTTAGTAATTATAACATTGTAATTATGGTAGATGTTGAAATAATATAAATGTCAGTACTAGAGGGATTATTAAATACATTGTGATTCATAAATTAGAATTCTATATAGTATTAATAGGAAAATACGAAAAATATATTTTAATGAAAAAAGGTTACAGAATAGCATGGCATGTATAACATATTAATATATACATAAAATGAATGTAAGAACATATAATTTTAATCTTTAGAATTTGTGAATCCTGTGGACATTATTTGCTATTTGTGTATGAATAACTTTTCAAAAATTTTTATATATTATTCTATACATTTTTGTTTGGGGTATCAGGGATTGAATGCAGGAGTGCTTAACCACTGAGGCATATTCTCAGGCCATTTTATATTTTATTTTGAGGCAAGGTCTCACTAAGTTGCTTAGGGATTCACTAAGTTGCTAAAGCTGACCTCGAACTTGCAAACCTCCTGCCTCAGCCTCCTGAATTGCTAGGATTCAGGTATGTGCCACCATGCCTGGCTTCCATATTCTATACATTTTGATGTGTATTTCTTATTTAATAATAATAAAAGATTTGGGACTTGAGAAATATCATTCTGAAGCTCCATATGTATATCATATTCTAGAATTTAAAAATCAAAATGTATCTAGTTTTACATTGTTCTTTGTTAAATGAAGTTGCCTTTATCTTATTTATTTTTTCACTTAAACTATACCAAGAAGAATATTTCTTATGTGAAAATGAAGCAGCATCTCAAGAAAAGGAGAAATACATAGGGACATTTCATAATTTTACTGCTCAAAATCATTTAAAATGGTTGTGTATCTAAAACTGCATTTTACTCATGTAAATATTTATAAATAGGAACATTTTATAATTTTATTTTTCAAAACCACTTAAAATGGTCATGTATCTAAAACTGCATTTCACTCATGTGAATATTTATTTGGAAAAATTCTTTCTCTAGTGGTTCTATAAGCTTTTGATAATACCTAATTATCCTTGTTCATCACTGTAATTCTCAACAATACTAGGTACCTCTAAATTAACTATTTGTTATGAAATAATACTATATATATATGTGTGTGTGTGTATATATATATATATATATATATATATATATATATAAACATTATATACCTAAAATGTTATTATAGCAGATAAACTATTCTTGTACATTAAGAATAAATATATTTTATTATTAGCATGTTATAGTTACTTTTATTTCCTCTCTGAATTCCTTCAAGATGACTGTAACATCATATGGCTATAACATAATTAGGTTCATTGCTTTAACATTTAAAGTTTTTATTTAATAAATAAAATATAAGTTAACCATTATGGAGGCAAAAATCCAACATGAGATAGGAGCATTATTTATTCACTCCACAAATATTTATTGAATGCCTTGTGCTCAATACTCTGTGATAGACATGAAGAGGATGCCAAGGTAAATAAAATATCTTCCATCTCCTGTGTTTTTGGTTTAGGCTGCGGAAATGATACATTTACATAATTAACTATAGTAAAAGATACAAACTGATGAGTGATGTAAAGCAAGTGCATATTGAGTACTCTATTGCTCTGCTAAGCAGTCCTGAGAGAGGGGGCAAGAGAAAGGCTTTTTCACACAGAGGAGGATGAGACTTGATATGGAGACCACAGGCATCTTCAAGAGTGAGGGCTTCTTCAGTGTTTCTCCACACTCAGCAGGAAGAGTCCCTGCGATTAAGACATTCAGAGTAGACATAACCAGCCCTTCTAAAGTCACAGCAATTATTAAAATTAGTGCGTTTGTTTAGTAAGGAATAAACCCTATTTCATTATATAGTGATCAACTAGGGTCTCCTAAACACCAATGTTTTCATGTATAAATTTAATATAAGGAAGATTTTGAGAAAATTTGTACAACTGAAAAATAAGAAAATATAAGCAAAGCTGGGCAAGGTGGTTCAAGCCTGTAATCCCAGCAGTTTGTGAGGGCTGAGGCAGGAGGAGTTCTAAGCCAGCCTCAGCAATTTAGCAAAGCGCTAAGCAACTTAGCGAGACCCTTCTTCAAGATATCAAAAAGGACTAGGGATGTGGGATGTGACTGAGTGGTTAAGCATCCCTGGGTTCAATCCCTGGTATGTGTGTGTGTGTGTGTGTGTGTGTGTGTATACACACATGCAAGACTTTTAATCTCTCTAATATAATTGCTTATTTTGCTTATTACTCTTTAGGCACAGTTTCTTCCAGTATTTTTTAAAAAAACTATTCATAACTATAGAATAATTAACCTGGGAAAATGGTGCATGCCTATAATTCCAGCTACCTAGGAAGCTGAGACAGGATCACAAAGTAGACAACTTAATGAGACCCTGTCTCAAAATAAAAGAGAGTTGGGGATATAGCTCAGTGGTATATCAGCCCTGGGTTCAAATTCCAGGGCCAAAAGAAAAAGAAGGAATAATGTAATATTTAACCTTGGAAGGTATATTATATGTCATTTAGCCCAACTCTTTTTATTTTTACCATGAACCAATTAGGATATTAAATTGTATCATTTTAATTGAAGATCTGAAGGCACAGAGGCTAAGTGGCTTGTTCAAGATCATGTCCTTAATTATAACTGTACCAGTGATTCAGGTTCAGGGTCTCATTAAGTTCATACTTCACCCCCGCCCTCCCCCCTGCCTACCACAGATGTTCTCCAAAAACATCCTGGATTTTTATGCAAAGCAATTTCTCTGGGCAAAGAAAGCATCACATTTGTTTATCTACTAGTCTTTATTTTTCTCTTTGTTTTCCTTAAATTTAAAAATTGTTTGCTGATTTTGTTCTTTGAATATTTTCTGAAGCAAAATCTGAAAGAAGCATACTACCTGCTCCCCCCTATTGCTCTGTCTTGGGAGGGGAGGGTGAGGCAAGGCCTTGGGCTCCTGAATCCTAAGCTCACCAACATCTTTGCTGGCTGTGGTCACCTTGGGTTCCAAGCTCTTTGGAAAGCTTCCATGAGGCATTTGGGTCCCTTGAATCTGGCTTTGCGTGACTGTTTTAAGCTGAGTTTCTTTTCTGCTTCAATTTACACAGGTCACATGGTAGGAAATAGAATTTTATCTTGAAATCTCACGTACAATGAAAACTGATCCTTATTGGATGTAAACTTTGTTTAAACTAAAAAAAAATCATTTAATATCCCCAGGGGAGGATGGTGACTCCCCTCCCCCCAATACTGCAGCATAATAAAGCAAAAATGTTTTCACAATACTTTGGAATTTTTATAATTATCCTCCGTATTGTTTGACTGTCAGTTAAATTAGAACATTTGATAATTGTAGGGAGCTGATAAGAATTTCTATTAAAGGTATGTCATTATGTTAATCTCGGTTCAAATATAGTTTGCCCGAATCCTGTTTTGATTATATAATATTAGAATAAATTAACCTGTTAAATAACCTTACCTGCAGGGCAGAGAACATTTTAAATGCCTTTAAAGTTAACATTAGTTTGAACAAGTATCTAAATCTTGTATTAAAACCATAGCTGTCTTTCCTATGCAAAGCCTTTAAAATTAGGAACATAGGTATTTCTTTTTAAGTTTATTTACTTATTCTAATTTGTTATACATAAAAGAAGAATGCATTTCAATTCATAGTACACATATACACCACTATTTTTCATGTCTCTGGTTGTACACAAGTTAGAGTCACACCATTCGTGTCTTCATACATGTACTTAGCTCAATGATGTCCATCTCCTTCCACCATCTTTCTTCCCCCATAGCCCCTCCTTTGCTCTCCCTCCCCTTTGCACTATCTAAAGTTCCTCCATTCTTCCCATGCTCCCCCATCCCCATTATGAGTCAGCATCCTCATATTAGAGAAAACATTTGGCATTTGGTCTTTTGGGATTGGCTTATTTTACTTAGTATGATATTCTCCAATTCCATCCATTTCACCTGCAAATGCCATGATTTTATTATCTTTTAAAAAGCTGACTAATATTCCATTGTGTATATACATCATAGTTTCTTTATCCATTCATCTATTAAAGGGCATCTACATTGGTTCCATAATTTAGCTATTGTGAATTGTGTTGCTATAGATATTGACACAGCAGTGTCATTGTATTATGCTATTTTTAAGTCCTTTGGGTATAAACCAAGGAAACAGATAGCTGGGTCAAATGGTGGTTCAATTTCCAGGTTTACGAGAAATCTCTATACCACTTTCCAGAGTGGTTGCACCAATTTTCAGTCCCACCAGCAATGTATGAGTGTGCCTTTTCCCCCACATCCTCATCAACACTTATTGTTGTTTGTATTCTTGGTAGCTCTCATTCTGACTGAAATGAGATGAACTCTTAGAGTAGTTTTCATTTGCATTTCTCTAATTGCTAAAGATGTTGAACATTTTTTCGTGTTTGTTGATTGATTGTATATCCTCTTCTGAGGAGAGTTCTTTAGCCCATTTATTGATTGGGTAATTTGGTTTGGTGTTTTGTTGTTGTTGTTTTTGTTGTTGTTGTTGCTAAGCTTTTTGAGTTCCTTGTGTATCCTTGAAATTAGTGCTCTATCTGATGTGCATGTGGTAAAAATTTGCTTTGAAGGTGTAGGCTCACTATTCACCTCACTGATTGTTTCTTTTGCTGAGAAGAAGCTTTTCAGTTTGAATCCATCACATTCATTAATTCTTGATTTTATTTCTTGTGCTATAGGAGTATTGTTAATCTGACAAGATGAAGATTTGGGCCTTCTTTACTTCTTTTTTTTTTTAAATTTTTTATTGTGGGTTGTTCAAAACATTACAAATTTCTTGACATATCATATTCCACACTTTGATTCAAGTGGGTTATGAACTCCCACCTTCACCCCATACACAGATTGCAGAATCACATCAGTTACACATCCATTGATTTACA
>NW_026000057.1:7268561-7273433 GCF_001458135.2 Marmota marmota marmota | reverse complement strand
CGCCGTCTGATAGAAGAAAAAGTTGGCTAGGATCTACATTCGGTGGGGTCGGGCTCCAAATTCCTCAATAGGACACCCATAGCACAAAAGTTAATAACTAGAATCAACAAATGGGACTTACTCAAACCTACTTTACTTCTATTAGGCACAGGGTCTCTAGTCTATTTCGTAGGTCCTTGATCCACTTTGAGTTGAGTTTTATGCAAGCTAAAAATAAAGGGCTTAAATTCATTTTGCTGCATATGGATTTCCAGTTCTCCTAGAACCATTTGTTGAAGAGGCTATCATTTATCTGATATATGTTTTTGGCACCGTTGTCTAGTATGAGATAACTGTATTTAACATGAGTTTGTCTCTGTTTCCTCTATTCTGTACCATTGGTCTATAAGTCTATTTAGATGCCAATACCATGCTGTTTTGTTACTATTGCTCTGTAGTATAATTGCAGATCTGGAATAGTGATGCCACCTGTTTCACTCTTCTTGCTAAGGATTGTTTTAGCTATTCTGGGTCTCTTATAATTCCAGATGAATTTCATAGCTGCTTTTCCTTTTTTTATGAGAAATGTCATTGGTATTTTTATTAGAATTGCACTAAATCTGTATAGTGCTTTTGGTAGTATGGTCATTTTGACAATATTAATTCTGCCTATCCAAGAACAAGGGAGATCTTTCTATCTTCTAAGGTCTTCTTTAATTTCTTTCTTTTAGTGTTCTGTAGATTTCATTGTAGAGGTCTTTCACATCTTTAGGTTGATTCCCAAGCATTTTATTTTATTTTATTTGGAGGCTATTGTAAATGGGCTAGTTTTTCTAGTTTCTCTTTCAGAGGATTTGTCACTGATATACAGAAATGCCTTTAATTTATGGGTGTTGATTTTATATCCTGCTACTTTGCTGAATTCGTTTGTTAGTTCTCAAAGTCTGGTGGAATTTTTGGATATTTTAAGTTCTTCTTTTCCTATCTGTATCCCTTTAATTTCTTTTATCTGTCTAATTGCTCTGGCTAGAGTTCCAAAAACTGTATTAAATAGAAGTGGTAGAAGAGGGCATCCCTGTCTTGTTCCAGTTTTCAGAGGGAATGCTTTTAATTTTTTCCCATTTAGAATGATGTTGGCTTGGGGCTTAGCACAGACAGCTTTTAAAATGTTGAGATATGTTCCCATTATTCATATTTCTTCTAGTGTTTTAAACATGAAGGGTGCTGTATTTTGTTCAATTCTTTTTCTGCATATATTAAGATGATCATATGATTCTTATCTTTAAGTATATTGATGCGATGAGTTACATTTATTGATTTCTGTATGTTGAACCAACTTGCATCCCTGGGATAAATCCCATTTGTTTGTGGTGCACAATCTTTTAAATATATTTTTGTATTTGATCTGCTAGAATTTTATTGAGGATTTTTATGTCCAGGTGCATTAGAGATATTGTTCTGAAGTTTTCTTTTTTGATATATCTGTGTTAGTTTTGGAACCAGGGTGATATTGGCCATATAGAATGAGTTGGGAAGTGTTCCCGTTTTTTCTATGTTATGGAATAATTTGATTGATATTCATTCTTCTTTGAAGATCTTATAGAACTCAGCTGTGTATCCATCTGGTCCTGGGCTTTCCTTAGTTGTTAGACTTCTGGTGGCCTCTGCTGTTTCACTGCTTGAAATTGATCTGTTCAACTTGTATATATCATCTTGATTCAGTTTTTACAAATCATATGACTCTAGAAATTTGTTGATGCATTTGATATTTTCAATTTTACTGGAATATAGAGTTTCAAATTAATTTCTAATTATCTTCTATCTTTTTGCTGTGTCCATCATGATATTTCCTTTTTTATCATGGATATTAGTAATTTGAGTTTTCTCTATCCTTCTCTTTGTTAGCATGGCTAATGGTTTATCAATGTTATTTATTTTTTCAAAGAACCAACTTTTTGTTTTGTCAATTTTTAAATTTGTTTCTTTTGTTTCAATTTCATTGATTTTTTAGCTCTGATTTTAATTATTTCCTGTCTTCTACTGTTTTTGGTGTTGAATTGTTCTTTTTCTAGGGCTGTGAGATGTAATGTTAGGTCATGTATTTGTTGACTTTTTCTTCTTTTATGTAATGAACACCATGCAATGAATTTTCCTCTTAGTACTCCCTTCATAGTATCCTTGAGATTTTGATATTTTGTATCAGTGTTCTCATTTACCTCTAAGAATTTTTTAATGTCCTCATTGATGTCTTATGCTATCCATTGTTCATTCAATAGCATATTATTTAGTCTCCCAGGTGTTGGAGTAGCTTCTATTTTTTATTTTATCATTGGTTTCTAATTTCATGCCATTATGATATGATAGAATGCAAAGTGGTATCTTTACTTTTTTATATGTGCTTAGAGTTTCTTTGTGGCATAATTATGGTCTGTATTAGAGAAGGATCCATGTGTTGCTGAGAAGAAAGTGTATTCACTTGTTGATGGATGAAATATTCTCTTTATGTCTGTTAAGTCTAAGTTACTGATTGTATTATTGTATTCTATAGTTTCTTTGTTTAGCTTTTTTAAAAAATCTATGTAGTGTTGAAAGAGTGTGTTAAAGTTACCCAGAGTTATTGTGTTATGGTCTATTTGACTCATGAAATTTAGAAGAGTTTGTTTGATGAATGTAGATGCTCCATTATTTGGGGCATGTATATTTATAATTATGTCTTGTTGATGTATATTTCCCTTAAGCAGTATGACATGTCCTTCTTTATCCCTTTTGATTAACTTTGACTTGAAGTCTACTTTATTTGATATGAGGATGGAAATCCCTGCTTGCTTACTCAGTCCATGTGAGTGGTATGTTTTTTCGCAACCTTTCGCCTTCAGTCTGTGGATGTCTTTTCCTATGAGACAAGTCTCTTGAAAGCAGGATATTGTTGGGTCTTTTTTTTTTTAAAATCTCATCTGCCAGTGTAAGTATTTTGATTGATGATTTTAGGCCATTAATATTCAGGGTAATTATTGAGACACGATTGTATTCCCAGTCATTTTTGTTTATTTTTGGTATTCAACTTGACTTGGTTTCTCCTTTGATTGATTTTTCCTTTAGTGTAATACCTCCTTCTACTGATTTTTATTGTTGTTTTTAATTTCCTCTTCATAGAATATTTTGCGGAGGATGTTTTAGAGTGCAGGCTTTCTAGATGTAAATTCTTTTAACTTTTGTTCATCATGGAAGATTTTTATTTTGTCATCAAATCTAAAGCTTAATTTTGCTAGATATAAGATTCTTGATTGGCATCCATTTTCTTTCAAAGCTTGGTATATATGTTATTCCAGGATCTTCTAGCTTTCAGGGTTTAGGTTGAGAAATATTCAGAGATTCTAATTGGTTTCCCCATATATGTAATCTGGTTCCTTTCTGTTGTGGCTTTTAAAATTCTTTCCTTATTCTGCATACTAGGCATTTTCATTATAATGTGCCTTGGTGTAGGTCTGTTGTAATTTTGTACATTTGGTGTTCTGTAAGTCTCTTATATTGGATTTTCCGATTCATTTTTTATGTCTGAAAAATTTTCTGATATTATTTCATTGAATAGATTGTTCATTCCTTTGGTTTGGAACTCTATGCCTTCCTCTCTCCCAATAACTCTTAAATATGATCTTTTTATGTTATCCCATAATTCTTGAGTGTTCCATTCATGGTTTCTTACCATCTTTACTATGTGGTCAACTTTGTCTTCAAGATTATAAATTTTGTCTTCATCATCTGAGGTTCTGTCTTCCAAGTGATCTAATCTGTTGGCGGTGCTTTCCATTGAGTTTTTAATTTGGTTTATTGTTTCCTTCATTTCAAGGATTTCTATTTGTTTAGGGTTTTTTGTTTGTTTGTTTGTTTGTTTTTTCAGAACCTTTAAGTCCTTAATGATTTATGCTTTTGCTTTCTGTATTTGTTCATGTAGCTCTTTATCAAAATGATCTTTTGCTGCCTGTATTTTCTCTCTTATATCATCCTTTAATTCACAGAACATTTCAATTATGTACATCCTGAACTCCTACTCTGTATTTTCTTTTGCTGTGTGGGCCATAGTTTCTAATAATGTATTATTTTGGTTTGTTTGGGCACTTTCTTCCTTTGTTTTTTCATGTTGTTTGTAAGTCTTCCCTCCCAGCACTGCGGATCTGAGGCATTACAGTTTTTGCTATATAGGCTTATAGTGTCCCTGCAGGGTTCCAATATCTCTTCTTTAGTGGAGAGAACAATATTAACAGATCCCAATACAAACAATATACAATCTTAAACCAAATAGATGCTCTTAAGACATTTATGGTTTTGTCCCAATATACAGAAATGGTGAGTTCAATTATTATCTACAATATAAACAGTAGGTTTGCAAAAGGGTCTACAGTTTCTGATGGTGGACAAAGAGAGAACCAGGGATGGGGTGTAGGATGTGATGTTAAGAAGGTAGGAGGTGAGGATATAGAGTTATTAGATCTTAGGAAGCTTGAAAGAGGAATCTAAAGAAGTTGGCTAGTAGCAGGAAAAAATAAAGTGATTTGGGGGAGACAAGTCAGTGGGAAGACAGTAGAGAGAGTAGAAAAACAAACAAATAAACAAAAATTAAGAAAAATTTAAAATGTAAAAATAGGAAATAAAAAATATACAACACAACTGTAATATACTATTCAGATGTCCCAGTCCTCAGTAGCCTAATTCATGAAAGGTACTTGGTTTCATAAATGTTGGGAATGTGAGGGTGGGAGAAGAGAGAGGGAGAAAAGGAGAGAGAGAGAGAGAGAGAGAGAGAGAGAGAGAGAGAGAGAGAGAGAGAGAGAGAGAGAGAGAGAGAGAGAGAGAGAGAGAGAGAGAGGAGAGAGAGAGAGAGAGATAGAGATTTGA